>NC_088790.1:25054614-25357818 GCF_949628265.1 Cloeon dipterum
TTAGGAACAGTTAATGACCAACCGCACAATTGATGAAATGGATGCGTTTGCCTCGGAAAATTGAAAGCGTTTGTCACGCAACCGAGGGGAAACAATTATATATTCCTATACGTTGAAGTCGAAGCCACGCGCGCGTCCAAGAAAAAAAAGAGAGAACCCAGCAATTAAGCATGAAAGAGGCAGGCGAGAGCAACAATTGGTGAACGATTATTATTTGCATTGGACAAAAGCCACCCCTGCAGTCTGCATGGCAACTTTCGTCGGAAGAGAGCACAAAAGCGCGTCGACACGCAGGACAAATAATAAAGAATACATTTTGAATCGAACACTTTTGTTCCTTGACTTCCTCTCCATCCGCGCGCGGCTGAATGAGAGCGGCTTTCATTTACTCCTCTCTATTATTACAAAATACTATTCAATTATTTGGACATAAAGGTGCAGCCGGGCGACCTTAAAAGCTTCCATCCCCTTGCCAAACTGTATGTTTGTGTGAGAAAAGAAATAAAAAGCTCCCGCCGATAGTATTTATCACATCCTGTAACATTACACTCGACGCTTTGCGCTCGCACTCGTTTTGCTTTTTTGTATATTTTGGCGGCGCGCGGAGCGAGATAGAGAGAGTATATTTTCGACGGTGTTAGGTTTCTGCGCTCTAACGCGAATGAATGAATATCCTGAGCTATGAGTTTCCTCTCACAAGAATTTCAAGATGATTATTTGCTCCTAGCACGCACCACGCACGGCTCATTCATCAAAATCTCCACGAGAACAGAAAATAGCGCATTTTTCACTTTTGGCAATTTTAATACTCCTTTAAATTCAATTTGGAATGTTCTTAAAACTTGATCTTTACTGCAGAAGAAATTTCCGATGATATTGAGTTAAATCATGTTTTTACGTATTTTCCCGTTTAATTTACGGACTTTCGCATTTGTAGGTTAGATTTCCAATTTTTATGATTATTTATGAACTTTGAAACGGATCAGTACTATACGAATTATCTTATTTCAGTCTTGTCAATATGGTGTCTGACGAGCATAATAAAATTTTAATACAAAAAAATGTCTGATGTATATTTCGACTTTTAAGGATAAGTGCAATTTAACTTCTAAATTAAATAAAATTGATTAAATATAAGGAAATGTTGAAAATTTTAATTGAAGAATAAAACCCGTTGAAAGCGTTCTTAAAGCTAAAAATCCCAAAATTAAAAAAAGATCACTCGCCATACGTTTTTTCTACCTCTTTAATATTTCTTACGTGTTTTTAAATAGAAAAAAACATTGTTCTGATAGCTGATCCGATTCATGTTCATTTAAAATAGTTCAAAAGAAGCAAACTCGCTCACTTAACGTAAAAAATTACACATCGATTGAATCGAGTCAAAATTTAAATTGGACAGAAACAGGGCAGCAATTAAAACTAATATGGATTTATAACTACAATTAGCAGTTGATCAAAATGTTAGTTCAAATAATAATAATAATAATCTCAGCATGTGCGAGAAAGCAAATTTGGGCCAAGTAACAGTTATATTTCAGAATTTGCAACATTATGTCGAAAAACTAGACAGTTTGTCAATTATTTTTCGCTTGATTTCGGTTCCTCTTGTCGAGATTTATCCAATGGTTGGAGAATTATAAGGTAAATTTCCTCCCTGACGGAATAAATCGCTCTTGATTAGCATGCTGAACAGAGGTTAAAAATATCAATGAATAATAAAAGTAATAAAAAATTGATCCATCCCACTCTGTAATTAAATCATCATTTTTTTTACAAAAATTATTTTCCCGTTAAGAAAATAAGCAATATACCAGGTAGATTTCGAGCCAATGTCGCACTTCCTGCCCAATTTGCGATTGTGCACATTTTTGTTCATGTCGTCGTGCCTGAAAGGTCAGAGATCAAGGCCGCCGTCGCAGCCGTGGCGCTCGTTGGAACAAATCTCTCAAATTCATCATCATGCGACTCTCTCATGGAGTCAGGAAGAAAAAACCTTGAGCCGAGAGCAGACATTTTATTAGAGGCACGCCGTGTGCGATTCGCAGTCGCGACTCTCTGCTTTTGTTTATTTGTTCGCTCCAAGTTCACAGCTCAGTGAGCATCTCAAGTGCAAGATAAATTTCAGAGGGTTTCTTTTGCAATAATTGCAAATGGTTAAATTTCTTCCATTTAGGATAAAATATCTTTTAAGTTAAGTCTTAAAACAAAAAATTCAAAAATTTCGGTGAGTTAATAGTTTTTTAAACTTCTTCCATGAACTAAGATATTTACCGTATTATTAAATACGAAAATAAATACAGTAAATAAAGAGGAAAGAAAAACAAATCTTGCGTATGTTTTTGAAATATAATAAAGTCTATAAATATTGCAAAAAAAATTAATATTCAATGTTTCAACTTCATAATATTTAATTTCAATTTTAAATATAAAAAAATAGATAGCACTTTGGTGCAGGAATGCTTTGTGCATGTTATTTGATAAAAAATTCATTTTCATTCCAACTGCGATGACACATCACCATAATCTGAAATGAAAACAGAAGCACACGAACGTCAGGGGGAAGGAATGGCAATAAACCTGAAATTTATTCCGCCCACCGAGGAAGCGGCCGACAAGGAAATTTCTGCACTCCTCGGAACTCTACACACACGTTTGTGCAATCAATTTCCGCGACAGCATTTTCTCCACCTCTTTTTTATCGATTCGCAGAAGAGAAAAGTTAATATGAAACAGAACAAAAAAATAAAACTCAGGTCAAATAATCAAAAGTTGGTCGGCGGCGCGGCGGCAATTGAGGCGGCAGGTGAAGTAAAAAAAAATCTTCAAGTGTCATCGTGCATTATGAAGCAGAAAAAGCAGCGCGGCGCCTGCTGCTTCTAGATATATGCCCTCTGGTCTTGGAAAACGTCAAAAAGGTTGACTGGCTGTAAATGGAAATGCCCGACTCATCGTGCTTGTCCGAAACCCAATCCTAAATTGGCTACCTCTCATCTAATTAAATCAATATAACATGGAAGGAAATCAGAAAAACCGGTTCGTATAGTTGGATTATTAGTAAGCTTTCTGGTTTCTTCAAAATTTAGCTGTAAAACCAATTAAATCGCCGAAAATAACACAGACAAAAATTATTAAAGCTGCTTTTTTGCCTCTGATTATCATTTTTGCTCTCTCTGATGGGCGCAAAAGGTGTAAATTTTATAGAGATACGTGCTTCTTTATAGAAAATACATTTGCAAAATAAAAATATTGATCTAATTTATACTGAAAACGTTTCTATTAAATTAGGATTTGAATTTTCCAGTTTATTCCACGAGATTTCTGGGGGAAAAGAGCAAGAAAAGTGTGGCTTACAAATTTTAAGAACTTTACTCATATTTTCCGAAAAGTAAGTTTTTCTTTGATTTTTTTTTAGTTTTAGCCAAAAAGCGTTTAAGTGCAATTTCATTTTATTCCAAAAACTGTTTTAAAAAAGTCAGGTATTTTTTTTTGTCTTTTTGACACCGTTCTGAATTATAAATTTCCTTTTAAACTCATGAAGTCATGAATCAGGCTGTAAATGAGTGTAAATTTTAAAATATTAAAAAATCTCTTTAGTCATGAGATTGCGGCTTACAAAACGAGGAAAAAGAGTTAGTTGCTCCCTCAATCCGCAATCCAGCAGGGCAACTTTTGTAATAATTCAAAGTTACGTCGTTGCGCCGGAGGTTATGACAGATGTTGAGCGCCGCGAGTGACGCGCGCGAGTGTATTTTTTATTTGTTCAAATTAAGCATGTAACTCCTCCTTCATCCTCCTTTTTTCGATCCATTAATCTTGCGCCCTTTTCAGTCTCGTAAAGTATATTTCATGTGTGTGCTGCGCGGCTGCGGCGCACACACACATTTATATTACATTTCGGCGGTTTCCCGGCCCCGCCGCCGCCGCCGCCGCCAAATGAGTACACTAATCGCACCACCGGCGCCCAGCGTGAAATTCATTCAAAACTTCGATAAGTCGATTCTGAGAATACAGCCATTCACAGAGAACTAAGACATATATAGACATATATGAGCGGATTTATCTTGGAAATTCGGGCACCTGGCTGCACCTTTCGAAATGATATAGCAAGGTTGAAATATTTTAAAGAGAGGAAATTCTTGGTAGATAGGAATAAAAAAGGATGGCCTGTTTTTAAGAAATATATTGTATCAGAGTTCGAGAAAGGTGTGGTTTTACTCAAATAAAATTTAATTTTGTATAGGTAAAGTTTGAGTTCTGCCTTTTTTCTCTGCGTGAAGGGAATTTGAGTCTGTTTAAAAATTTCTACTTGCTTTTTCCGCAAACTTGAAATTTTCCTTCAAATTTTCAGAGCACAGCAGGGCCTATAACCTGAACAGTAAAAATAATTAAAATCTGTTTACTGTCCTAACGGAGAAATAAATTTCAGGGTGGAACAATTATATAGTGCTCAAGCTCTACCGGTTGGGCCATATTATTTTCGAGTTTTAAAAATTTTTAATAATATAAAGAGGACATTGCTATTAGTTAAATTTAACTTTTAACAATTTTTTTGCAAAATTTACAGCACTAGTTATCGTCAAAACCTTTCCAACGGTGAATGAAACGTTTTAGGGAAACCCTTTGCTGTAAAATAAATAAAGATTTCAAGTAGAGAGACAGAAAAGGACCCAACATCCAAATTTTCACAGAAATTTACATTAAATTTTGCCTTTAATGAATCTGTTAAGGGATTAATTTATTGGTAACAAGGATTTCCATGGGTTTGAAGTATATAAATCCTCTTCAAATAACTTTTTATGTTATCAAACATGCTCTTCATCATATTAAATCTAATATATATATTTTATTTCCATCTTAAACGGCTCTCATGCAAGTGTTGAGAGAGTGATATCACACGTACATCACCGCGTGCCTGCCGAGAATCTGTCAAGCGAGCAACAACTGTTATATTGCACACCTCACATTTAGGCGATTGTCAAGTTTAATTGTTGTCGGCAGCGCGGCGGCAAGGTGGATGGATAAAAGTGGTTTGATAAAAGCGTACTTATAAGAAGAGATCCTCCGCCGGCAGCAGCAGCAGCAGCAGCGCAGTGAGGCTCCGGCCGAAAATTGGCTTTTACAAAAAGTTTGATGAGGGTAAGAGAGGTTGTTTGGCAGTTGCTGGCCGCCGCGTAGAGAGCGAGAGAGAGGCGGTCAAACAGGCCGCCCCTTAATCGGCGGCAACCTTCGTCATTATGAGTTATGTGCCGTGGCGCCACGACTCATATTCCTGGTCGGCCGGCCGCGCTTTGCCCCCTCACTTTCAAAATATTAACCAAAACAATTAACCGCACCTTTAATCGAGCCCGGCGCGCTCGTAAATTTTTAATACATTATACGATCAGATCCCGACAAGAAGAAGAAGAAGAGCCTTTTCTTAATTTCCTTTGTGGCCAAAGGACGCGACCTCACGCCCCAAACTTTCGTCTCGAGCTCGAGGACGGGAGGATTTTCCAATAAATGTGCTAATTTCAGGACGAGGGAATCTTTTTTCGAACGTTTAATTAAATTATCTTTTAGAAAATTCTCAAGGAAAATTGCAACAATCGATTTTTGCTTCGATGGAATTAAAATATGGTGCTAATGATGGGGTGTAGATCTTTTTGAAATTATGTAATAAATATTTAACATTTTAGATTTAATCAACAAGCTTTCATTCTAATTTAAATCCTCTAATGGTATTTTAGAAAATATATTAACCTCACATAGGTTTAAGCTATTAAATAAATAAAAACAAATCAATGAAAAGGGTTTGAGATTGAAAAATTATTTTTTCATTATTTTAAATAATATGTGCGACGCCGAGTGGAATTTAATTAAGTTGAAAAAAATTAATCCCATGAAAAAGACAGGTAAAATTTCAAATGTGGCAAATATCCAACTAATTCTGCTTCTAAATTTTTGTAGAAATGTCAAGGGGAACCTAAAGACCGGATTAGACACTATACATTTTTATTAAAAATTTATATAATTAAATCTATAGAGAAACTTGAGCAAAAATAATTTAAAAATCAGGGTTGGCAAACGGGCGGAGCAAGGATAAAAAATAGTTTTTCTATTATTATAGCAGAGAGATGTATAATATTTATTTACAGCAGTTTTGGAGCAATTTAAAACAATAATTTCATTACAATTTTACACGTTAAAAAATTTGGAAAGCATTGTCATTTTGTTGAAGTTTACAAATTCGGCAAATGTTGCATTTTATACAATTTAGACGCTATATATAAACCACGTCAAAAAGTTGGAGCATTTCAAATGTGCTAACTCTTTAACTGTTTGTTTTATTTCAATTTAACACATCAGATTGAATTATTTTTCAGAAATTAATTTTAGGTATATACTTATATTGTTTATTGGCAGATGAAGATGACGTTAAAATTTTTATTGTAATTCATTATTTAACTCTTTTAATTTAGTTTTAATCTTAAATTATTTAATTTGCACCATATCGAGGTTGTAGGGAATATTTATGAAATAAATCATCCACCAATACTTGTTTACAGATAAAACAGAAGTTCACTAATTTTCTAAATAAACACAAATCCATATCATTGTTTAAATATTTTTAATTCGTCCAAGAGCTCAAGATTTACGGAAGAAGCACCATTCACATCAAGACAAGTGAATATACGGGTCGCACGATCTAACTTTTGATGCATTATATATAGGAAGAGTTAAATACACGCGCTCGCGAAGAAGGCACAGTCAAAATATTAGCCGGCAAGCGTTATTTTTTCCTCTCTCTCTTCTCTCCATACATAAATATATCGTTCAGTGCCATCGATATTTCATTCTCATTGAGCCGAGAAGGAGCCCGGGTGAGCGTCGGTTTTACTCAGCCTTTATAATAAATAATCCCACGGGCACTGACATAAAAAATAATTACGCTTTTTCACAATTTGTATACCTGGACAGCCAGCCAGCCAGCCCAAGCCGAAATGTGGAAAACTGCCGTCTGCTGCCCCAAAGAAAATGAGACGAGAGGAAGTTAACTATAATGGATAAATATTCTGAAAGCTCTTGAAGCATTGACCACCCAAGAAACGTCCTAAAAACCCTGAATTTTTGTTTTTAAATACTGGAAGTAGATTTGTTTTTAACTTGCTGATTGAATTATCAGGAAAGTTCATGATATTAACGCGAAAATTGATCCTAGAGGGTTGTACTAAAGCCAAAATTGATCAAAAAATTGGAAAAATTGCTGCAAAAAATAGTGTGATCACCAAAGACTTGAAATCTGATTTTAATTTACAAGAAAGAGTTTCCTCCAACAAGTTCATACTCCTTTGGATAGATCTCGACGAGAGGAATCTAAATCCGGCAAGCGATGTAAATTTTAGAGTAAATGAGCAAGCTTTAATTTTCCTCTTTCTTTTAACAATTAAATTAAGCTATTTAAAATTTAAAAAAATGGTCAATCATGGTCTCGTTCCTGTATTAATCTAACTTAAGACGTTAAAGAGACAAAAATAAAATTAATATGTATATTATGGTGTAAACCTTTGCTGCCCTTTTGCCGCCACGTGATTGTTTTTTTGTTTGTGCCCTGTGGGAATAATAATATTCTCTTTCTCCCCAACGCGCAGTTCTTCTCTTCGTGGCTTGATGGGAATAAATTTTTCAACTCCAATTATGCTTGCCGCGCGCGGCTGACGCGGCGCATTATCGTTTTCCTCATCTTTTCACCCTCGAAACGATCCCATCATCCCTCAATTAGGGTGAAATCGATTTTATTCAGCAGTTTTCCAGTCATTACTTCTCACGGACTATATTTTCTCTCCTTTCGCATTTTACCGTTTTCTTGCACGGCCTGTTCAAATGCACCCCGTCTTATTCCTTTTCCTGTTCAAACTGCTGCGCACTTCCTGCAGCTTTCGAATTTCGAAAGAAATATTGCAAAATGAAATGTTGGAAAATACTGTACTACTAAATAATTTAGAATTTATTTTTTATTTCTGATTATTTAGGTATTAATACATTTTAAACTTTTATTTATTGGAATTTCTTTTGAATAACAAAGCAAAATAAGTGTATACCTCTTTTCATATTCGATTTGAATAATTTTATTTAATTATTTTACTAATTGTATAAAATATGCCGAACAAAATCACGTCTATATCATTTATTTTGCCATTAATCATCAATTGCACGGATAAAGTTTATAATTGATTTTACATTTTTAATTTTGATTTAAATCTATTGTAAATTTTGTCTTCACTATAAAGAATTACATAGGAGGCAGTCTGATGAAGAGAGCAGTCTCAATAACGCCCAACAAATGTGATTACATTTTATGTATAAAATCAACTGAGTATATTCAAGTATTATAATTATAATTAAATCAATTCGAGTAACTAGAAAGTTTAAATACAACGTTATTATATCGTTGAATCGTCAATTTTAGTCAGCCAAATATTTTTTCTAGGCTCTGTAAAATGCAAGTGTCTGAATTTCTTATTTTTGCTAATTTAAAATCAAGTGAAAAATGACTAACTTCCTAAAATGTCTAAAATAGAGCAGATTTGTTATGATAGCTCGATTTAAAATATTTCCCATGGAAAATTTAGTTTTTCCAACCCTCAAATTAATAATTTTTCTTGAGACGACTGAAAGATCTTTACGCAAGCCCTAAAAATGTTTAAGTTTTATTTTTAATCAAAATTTAACTGTCAGAAAATCATAAATATTTTATCTCCTAGAAAGAAAAATGATATTTTTGCCGAAAAACATATACCATTATGAGGCAACAATTTTTGTTCTGCCTAAAAACAAGCTGAAATTCTCAAATCTCGTACTAAATATTTAGTTTAATGTGTCACCGTGTTAAAACCCCGTGCAGTGCGATAAAACGCGTAAAATGTAATGTGCTGCATGGCGCAAAAGCGGCACTATGGCCTGGTTTTAAGAAGCACCCATTGTGTCACACAGCAGCACCCCTGCATGCTCTCCGCTCGCGAGAGAGAGAGAGAGAGAGAGAGAGGCAATAATCAATGAGAGCGCATTGTGCGGGCCGCGGGAGCATGCAGTTGACAGATAAATGGGCATCATCAGTGCCACCTTTTTGGCCTTCATATCAGCGGGAGGCGTCGCGGACACAAATAATAAAAAAGCAAAAGCAAATTAGTAACACATGCCTTGAGTGTTTTAATTCGGAAAGAGCAGTCGTAAATTAGGCGTGCCCCCCGCGGAGAGGGTTTGCCGTGTTGACTTTTGCTGCCGAGTGAGCCGTAAGGCCCTTTGGCGGCGAGCGGAGCCGCGCCGCCCGCCGAACAAACGGAACAAAGCAACCGGCCGGCAGGACGGCCGGCCGCGCGCCTAACGAGCTGTTTCTATGTTTCCCGCGTGCTTTATGGCTTTTCCGAGTGCACACGTTTTCCGCCGTTTTCTTTGAAATACGAGCAGCAGCAGTAAAAAAATAGTAATGTATTGCACGCCTGTCAACTGTTTAGTCGGCGGTTTTGAAGCTGCGGTTCATCTCTGCTCTGCGGTCGAGTGGCAATTTTTCACAGCTGATAGCACTTTTTGTCACTGATGCGAACGATATGTGAGGCCAGTAGTTGATGATATTTTGGCCATCAAGACTTTCGTTTTCTACAAAGACAAATTTATATCTCACCTTCATTTTTATTTATTTGTTTTTATAAATTAAATGCTGGTGGACACAACTAAAAAGGATTCGTTTTCCTTTTTAGCATCAATTTCAGCCTAAAAATTGTTTTGTTTATTTCCCACTGTCTATTATTGATTCAGAATTAAAAAGGAAATTTTTCCTGAAAAAAATGGTGTTTGAAAGTTAAGATTTTATTTTTCTAAGCATGTTTCAGCTCCAACTAGCGCCCTATTCATAAGATTTTAAATTTTATTAAAAAGCAGTGTCACATATTATTATAAAAATTATTGCTTTTTATCAACGAGGACAGGTCTGATTATTTAATCAGCAGAAATGCCTTCCTTGAGTAAAAACACTTTCAAGTCATAACAGGAAAAAATGCTAAAATCATTGAATTTTTTATTTAAAAAAAAACTCAGGTTACTCTGATGGTGTTGCTGACAAATTTGTACAAAATAATATGCCAAGGGTAAAAAAACAAACGTGGCGATTTCTTTTGTTTAAAATTCGAATAAATTTAAAAAATATTTTTCACAAGAATTAAATTAAACCCTGAGGGCATGGGGATACAAATTAATGATTTATATTAATTTTTCAGAGGTATATATGTAACGAAAAATGTATTCATTTCAAATATCTTCAAAAGAAAATTATTATATAATATTTTGAGTTCCATGATAATAAATAATAATTTATAAAATTTAAAACAAAGGTCTACAATTTCCTGGTTTAATGAATTAAAAAATTTATAACATTCTTAAATTGAAAAAAATATTAAAATTAATACTGTTTGGAATTATTAAAACAAATTATTCACCTTTTCTTTAGTCATTGCTCCTCCACTTTTTGGCTGTATACTGCATAAATGTTTACTGATGCAGAAAATCGGCCCCTGCATATAATACACTGCTATTTATTTGAGGGAGAGAGAAAAGGCTGCTTAATATGCATATGTCAGCTTGGCTTTTCGATCGATAAATAAGTTGAAACCGTGATGAAAAAGGCTCTCGTCGCAGCTCCTTGGTGGCTCCCATGGCTTTTTGTCCAGCAGAGGTGTATATTTTATACGCTTTATTTTTTGCGCGCGTTTTGTCATTTCGCTCGCAGCAGGCAGGCGTGTGTGTGTGTGTGTGTCATTAATATTTGAGCCCGCGCGGTGACAGGGCGCTGCACACTTTGCGCTTATGAATTGCAAACAACGACGTGTGTGCGCGCCAATTTGGCGCATCAAAATGCATACTGTTTGCGCACTTAGCACCTCTCGCAGCCTGCCATTACCGCATCTTGCTTGACGCGCGCAGAATGAATCTGCACAAAGCCCCCCTCGCGATCGATTTTCGCGGAAAAAGCAATTTGAACATTTTTTTTTACTTTTTGCTCGGCGTGTGTATGATCAATGATGCTTTGAGGAAAAAGCTGGAGAATTAGCGACGCGCAGAGGAATACTAATTAAATCCCCTGAGACCTTTCTTGCTCGTCTGCGTAGAGCGTGAATTTAATTTGCTTATAATTACGGAGCGCTCGTCAAAAGTTCACTGAGAACGCGCGCGCGAAGAGCAGATTTTTAATCTTTTATTCCGTGCCACCGCCTCGGAGGTGCGTGAATTTTGCACCGAGCCAGTCTTTACTAGTGCTGTATAATAACCGGCCGGTGCCTTTCATTTTTGTTTCATTTCGAAATTTCCTCTTTATACAATGTTGTGCTTTTTATCAACTTAATTGGTGTAACTTGTTCAACGAGAGAGTTATATGATTTTATTGATATTTTGACTTGGTAATTTTATGTGGGGGAATTTTTACAGGCTAAAAAGTCGTTCTTAAAATTGAAAAGGTGACGTTTATAATTTTTGTTGGTACATAAAACTATAAACCAATTTACTACGCACTTTGCTTATTATAGTTTTACTTACTTTATTCATTATTTTTTCCTCTTAAACCACTTTGAGGAAAAAACAGAGGGCTAGAAAATTCACCGCTAGAGAGGGACGATCACTTTAAAGATTTCAAATCATATGCAAAGATTTTCGTAAGACGTTTTTTGCCCAAAATATTTGATTGCCTCCAATGTCAACCAATTTCATTTTAATATGTAATTTTCACTGCCTTTTATGAAAAGTTGAGATATTCTATATTTTGATAATTTTGGAAAAAGTAGATTAAAAACTATAAAAGCCTAAATTTAATTATAAATTTTGCGCAGGAAAAGAGAGATGACGTATTCATTTATCATAAATAAATTAATTCATTTAAGGCATAGTTTTATAAGAAAATTAAATCTATACAATTTTTTACTGTTGAATGGCCAGTCTTGAAATAATGCTAAAATTTTCGAGAAAACAAAATTCGCTGTTTTTTGTGCGTTAATTTTTACGATTTATTTCAAAACTGACGACCGAAAACTCATGAAAAGTCCTAATTTTATGTCTTGACATAAGTTATTTTCTTATTTTCATCACCTTTAAAATTTAAAACCACTTGGTCAAGCCTTTCCATTTCTCTTGGAAGGGAAAATCTTGAATTTTAATATGCTATATTTTTTCTTATTTTATCTCGACCTTTTATCATGCAATGTCGTTAAATTTGAGTGCATATGTAATATCTCTAATGGCCGTATATGAAAAAAAAACTGTTTGAAGGTGACTTTCCAAGTTTTTTTGCGTCTTGTGACAAAATAATTTAAACCCTCAACCACAAATTTTAAAATTTAATTTAGATTTCTGCAAATACAGGGATCTATTCAAAGCTATTGTTTAATTTTATTGAAATTGATTTATTTTTCGCTGCTAGTTTTATTCTCTTTGGCTATATCATTCCATAAATTAATTTTGAACATTTTGTTTACTTGACTATATTTTGAAAAAAATTATATCCTTGAATAATGGTTTCTGGCACAGGCAACAATTGAAAATAGCTAAAAATGTCTGTTAAAATAAGATATGAAAACAGATCAAAGTATGGAAATCTGTTTTAGTGAGTAATAACCGAAAGAGAGTATTAAAATTAAAATTTTGCCAACTTTCTCTCAAATTTCTAGCAGATTTCAAATTCCTCTCGCATATTTCCGAAGTTTTTTGTATTATTTAGTCTATATATATCTCCTTTAAAGTGTTAAAACCCGCTTTTTGTGATTCATCGGAGTGATTTCCTGCGCCAGAATCGACTCCAGAATAAACCAATTTCGAATTTTCGGAGCGCCAGGGTGTTGATTTTCACCAAAAACTAAAACTCACTTGTTTGAAGGTGGTGATGATGGGGTTAGTCCTCTGCAGGGCCGGCGCTGAAGCCATGTCGCTCAACATAGCCGCCGCGCCAATCGGGCCAACTGCATTCGCCAGGTGAGTTTGTGTGTCCTTTGTCGCGCTCCTGCGTGAGGCTGTGTGTGAGTGTGTGTTTGTTGGCACGGCACTTCTTCTCTCTCTCTAGCTCGTTCGTTCTCGATCGCCGATTCGAATCCGGCACGAGGTATTGGGGCACTGGTCGAGCGCTGACAATGAGTGCGCCCGTTGCGGCCCCGCGGAGCCGCCGGCCGTCGCGCGGCCATTGGCGCTTGCAGCGCCCCGCCCACCCAAGCCACGCCCCCCGCCGCTTCTCCGCCGCGCGCGGATCACCCTCGCGGTGCTCTTTTGGCACTGGAATGCTTTGAAAAGCAAGGGCCTAATTACGCGCGCCGAGCGGCCACCATCTCCGCCGCCGTGCCGACTTTTTGCTCCGCTTCTGGCCCACTGACTCGAATTTCGTTTACAAATCGGGAATCATATCCTCCCACTGCAGCTGATTTTGGATTTATGAATGAATCGTGTCGATATAACCATTTCTTGCGGGAGATTTTTTTTTATTTTTTTTAGAAACTTTGGTATTTTCAAGATTTATTTTAACAAGATAAACTATTCCACGTTTCATTTTCTTGAAGTACTTCTCTAGAAATTGGGAAAGTGCTTTTGCCATTAAAATTTTCGAGAAATACTCGGCTCCAAAGTTTGTAAATTATGCTAATCAAGCGGTGAGTACTGTCTCCCTTATGAAAATCAGGAGTTATTTCAGAATTAATTAAATCTAGCTCAAAATTCGCACACCGTTGGACGGATTGCGACGAGAGGAATCGAAATCAAGCAAAAAGTCAATGGCAAAAAGCCGTTTAATTTCTTGAGGAGTCTGCCAAATTCTAAAAATTATCAGTTAATTGGTCCTATGATTAGAGTGTAGAGATTAATTGTTGCTGAACTTCCCCATACCAATAATAAACTGAATGAACCATGCACTATACTTGTAAAATTCCCTTTTTTTACCGGTAAAGTTCTATCTTAAAGCATTAAGCATATCCCTCCCTTCCAAACTTTTGAACATTTCTTTGAGGTGCGGCAACTAAAAAGTGATAAACTACCTCTTAAGTTGAAAATTTGACCAATATGTTAATTTAAGAAATTCTTTTCTCATGCAGTCTACACACAGATGATAATTTGAAAAGCAAAAATATAAATATTTTTTTTTGAAATTGAAATTCGGAGAGCAGTGATGCTGATGCAGGGTTTGGCAAAAGGGTTGACTGTGTTGTAATGTTTGTGTATATCCGTTCAAAATAGACGTAATAGTTAAGCTATATGAAGATTTGGTCCAATAAATGACTCGAATTGTTTTTTTTACACTCTAAATGGGTACGTAAAATGTCAACATTACAAAAAAGTTTTGAAAAATATTTAGAATAATTACAGGAATGGTGATTGTTTCCATTTCCAGAGGGAAAAATATCAAGAACTTTATTTAAATAATTAATTAATATTATTATTTATATAACATTTTATTTTAATTTTTTAATGAGAAAAGTAATACTTAAACAAATTTTACAGAATTTAAAGAGGAATGATACTGCAAAAGCCTGGAAAATGTTTGTTGCCAATGCATAAACTCATCCCTTAGGATTCAGTTTAAGCCTAAATTGACCTAGGAAGCACTGTAATTTTGCGAGAAAATTGGCTGGAAAGTTAGCGTGCTTTTCAAATGGCAATGGCTGTCTCCTTACTTGAAATCCGATTTAATTTCAAAACCAAGAGTTTCCCCAATAAGTGGCATACACCGTTGGACAGATCTCGACGAGAGGAATCGGAATATGCCAAGAAAATATGTTTTGGAGAAAATTGGCAAAATTTGAATTTTTATTGTAGGAAGGTCATTTTTTATTATTGCAATTTGTTGAACAAATTGTTAATCGATCAATTGTGTATGGCATCCAACAATTTAAATAATTTTCAATTGTTGCCCAGTATCATTCCACTTTAAGGGGTATTGGGGTAAAGATGTATTTCAACATAAATAATTAAGCCAAATTGGAACCTAAAGCTGAATAAATTTGTTTTTTTCCGGTTCGTTTTCATATGGAATTTATTTTTTGGATTTTTATAAAATCACAGCAACTGCAAAGATGAAATATATCATCTCCGATTCGAGATAATTACAGCTTAGTGCGGGAAAAAAATCCGAAAGCTCGTTGGGGCGATCCTCCTGCGCTCAACCCTTTTCATTAAGGGACAACAATAAATTCTCCGCCCCTGAGCAAATAAATTGTGCGCGCAAGGGGCGATAATGAGCAGGCCGTGGTCAAGAGCAGCGCGGGCAAAAACTGCGCTCGTATGCACAGCATATAAATAATAAAGTCGCGCGGCTGCGGCGGCGGCCGTGAAATCGCTCGTTCGCCCTGGATATGATATTTCACGCCGCAAATCAAATTTAGTTTGCGGCGTCGCTCAGGGGGGTTGCAGAGACGCCGCGCCGCAGCCGCGCGCGGGGTGGAATATCATGAGATTCATTGCCTGCCCCGTCGGCCGGCAGACCGACCGGCAGAACGGCGTGCGGTGTCACTTGCTTGCGCGCTGTCATTACCAATCACGCCGCAATAGATCAACCCAGACCAGCCAGCCAGCCGGCCGACCACCCCCGTCGCCCTCGCAACCCTCTAAATCTTAATTTCACACACGTCGTTCGTAAACATAAAGTTAAAAAGGTTTTGATTTTCAAAAGCGGGATAAAAATAATAATTTGATATAAATGGTCTAGAATCTATTAAATTATTAAATTGTGTTTGATTCATTTTGATATATCGTAAGGATCATATTAGCATGCTCCAGTTTTGCAAAAAAATCCAGGTACCTTTCCGAGAAAAGCAGGATGAAATCTGAAAAAGAGGCCGTTCAAATTGTGTTTAGTTATTTTATTTGTGATTTGAAACTCCGTTTGACTTGTATAGGAAGAATAAATTTATTTTATATGAATAAAATAAGTTGTACTTACAAAGATAGAACCAAATGATGCTTTGTTAGACGGCCATTAAATTTTATATTTGCATAAAATATTTAAAAAAAAAACTGCAATATTGATGAGTTATTTTTCTTAAAAAGCGATACCTATGGATTTTTTTCTAAAGTATTGGACAAAATGCTTCACCTTGAAATTTTTGGGATGGAGAAACCTGCAGTTTTTTTTATTAACGGAGGGTTCAAAGGTTGAAAATGGTCATTTTTAGTAGGTGAAAAGGGAAAAAATCAAAATTTCATATAATCAGTAGTTTTCTACCCTCGGAACTAGCTTTGGATCACCCCTGAGGTCAGACAAGACCATCAGAACAAGCAGGAAATGGAACCCTGGCGTCAGGGTAGCCCTCGAGCGCTCGATAATATTATTAAATTCCTCATGTAGCCACTTTAACGATGCCTGTCGGGCTGTGTAATGCTTCGATCTTCAAGATTTGCACACCATTGGAACGGCTAGGTTGAGAGCTATCAGAATGTGTACAATTAAGACCCTCTGGAAGCTACCAAGGTGCTCAGGGAACGCCCTGATGTGCCTACAATCCTGTCCCTGAGAACCCGAAGAAGGGTCAATAAATCTCTTCTTGAAATATACTCATACGTTGGTTTAAATATTTGGATTCAAACTAAAATGAGGCCAAAATTCCAGATTTACCAGCAGAGAGGCATAGTTTCTAAAGTGTGTTTAAATATTTTAAAATCTTAAATAGGAAAAAAATTGTTAATTGGTTTATCATGCCAAATGAAGGCAGGATATTGCACTCTTAGGTTTATTGGCGACCTGTTTTATTTTACCATGAATTTCTAATGTCTGTAAAAAATTGGTGAGAACAAATAGCTCTATCTACATAACCAATGAATATGCATATATTTAATATTTACTGAGAAAAATCATTAACTTTTTTATTTTGTTCCCCCATTTAAATAGTCAGGGTTTTTTTAAATCGTTGATCAGTATAGAGTTTGAGAGGGATTATTCCTTTTACATTCCAAAATATTTCCAAGTGAAACTATGATTATTTCTAACGCATAGAGTTAAATCTGAAATTTGTACCAACTTTTTTGACACATAAATTTGACAGTTTTCTATTTTTTGTTAATATGCAGTCAGTGTCACATTTGTTATATAGGCACAATATAAAAGATTATTTAAAAAAAATAAAATGCATTAACTGCTGTCGGAGCGAATTCAAAATTTTATTGAATCTCATTAGATTGCTCCATTTGAGCAATATATATATAACAGAAGAGAAAAACAAAGTTTCTTCTGTATTCGAACGCACTACTTTTGATCTGGAAAGCTCGTTTTTTATTCAATACTCTCCGATGTTAATTTTGACTTTGAAAAAATGATAAATACATACAATTATAAAAATGTATTATAGTTGAAAATTATCACATGCAGAGATTTTTTCGAGTTAAAGTAATTTGTAAATTATAAACTGATTTTTACAATAATAAAGGCCAAAAATTAAATGGAGGAAACTTGGCAAAATTAGTTGGTTATGACAGTGGATTTTTGAAATTTCAAGTTTCGTGGTTATATACGGTATATTTAAAGTCCACGTCGTAACAAAAACATAAAAAATTGTTGAAAATATATAAACCACGCAGAGCAGCCCTCTCTGTATTATTTATTAGATTATTTTTTGATGGTTTGGGTATGTTTTTACGCGCGTTGTGTGCAACCTAAATCATTCAGACACTTCCGAAGAAAAAGGGTGTCTCGTTTTGTAGAGCCGGGTCAGTTTTTCTGCGTGCGCGTGAGAAAATCGCGATGCTGGGCCCGCGCTGATGAGCCGCCAAAGGCGAAATGCGGCGTCGAAAATAACGAGAAAAGGTGAATTTTTCATATACGTACGCGCGTGCGAAAGAAAAATATATTTTCAAGGGACTATGTGCTGGGGCCCCTTGCCCCTTTTCATATCATTTGCCTGTTAAGTACGATTTTGATTAATCTAAAATGGGATACGAATAAATTCTTGCGCGAGAGTTGTCAGTGAGGAGTATTATATGATGTGTAGAATTCATATATAAGCAAGCGAGATTTTTTATTCCTTTTTGTTTAAGACTATCCAAGCCACATCTATAATTATATGCCTGCTAACCTATAATTAGTGAGCGTAAATTTTAGTCAAGCAACCCTAAAGCATTAACTTATGGCTGTGTGTGCCGTTCGAGAGTGTGTGTGTTTGAGCAGAGAGGAGAAAAAGAGAGAGAGAGAGAGAGAGAGAGAGGACGAACCAAGCCTCTCGGAACATAATTTTATTTTCCTCTCTCTCTCTCTTGCTTTTTGTTTGGTAGATATATACCGAATTCAATTTTTGATATCGGCCGCGATGCGTTATTTTATTTCCTCGTTGGGTAACACAACACATGACGCCGATAAATATAAAATATATATTTTTTTATAATCCCACACTTAGCGTGCACATGTGTGTGCCGGTGGAACATGTCGATTTAGCGTTCTGATGTTGATGCACGACCGTTTTGCCGAATTATGTATGCAGATTTTATGGCTTTCAATTTTCATTATTTATTGCCACGACAGTAATGTTTTGCCTGCCGCACACACACGGCTATTTGCATGAAGCTTCTGATGATGTGACATACAAGAATCAATCTTGAGCCAATAATAATAATATTTTTAATAACGCGCTCTAGTGAGAGCTTAATAAATCGCCGATTTTTCTTTTCTCAACGAGAACCGGGAATGACACAATTTATTTATTGTTTTGTAATTTGAGTGCATGGAGCCTGGGGCCGCGGAATAAATTAATAATTTAACCGGGCCCTAAGCACCATTTGTCGGCTCTGATAAATGCGCCAGTTTGCATGACGAAGAGCCCGCCGATCTACGAAATTATGATTTATGACCAGCTCAACCAAATTTTGGCACCAAGAGAGCGGGCAGTTGCTTCATTCTATGCTAATGACATGTGGCAAGCCTCACGTGCTTAAAATTCACACATTGGGAAAGCAATTTAACATTGTTGGAATTTTCATTTTTTTGATGTCGACAAGAGGAGCAGAAATGGATTAAAGTGGAATGATACTGGGCAACAATTGAAAATTATTTAAATTGTTGGATGCCATAGCCAATTGATCGATTAACAATTTGTTCAACAATTCGCAATAATAAAAAAATGACCTTCCTACAATAAAAATTCAAATTTTGCCAATTTTCTCCAAAATTTACAATGCTTGAACATTATTTTCTTGGCATATTCCGATTCCTCTCGTAGAGATCTGTCCAACGGTTTATTGGGGAAACTCTTGGTTTTGAAATTAAATCGGATTTCAAGTAAGGAGACAGCCATTACCATTTGAAAAGCACGGTAACTTTCCAGCCAATTTTCTCAAAAAATTACAGTGCTTCTTAGGTCAATTAAGGCTTTAACTGAATCCTAAGGGGCGAGTTTATGCATTGGCAATACCGCTACTATACAAAATTAATTGTTGCTGTTTGTTAAATTATTTGTATTATTTTATTTTAAAAAGATCGAATTAAATAAACTGTGTATTGTTGGATCAGACTCGATTTCAGCCAAGTTAATCAATAAAAATCTCTGTCTGAATAAAAAACCTTCATGCCGACCAGCTTCAGCTTCCTAGACAGATTGTGAAGCGTAAGAAATTGCGTACGTGTGCAGAATTTTCTGCAGGAAAAGCGCCGGTTCAGCGCAGAGACGCAGCAGAAAACAAGAGGCCTGCACACCACAAATCACTGGGTAAAGGGTCAATTGGATTTGGCAGCCGGCGCGTATCAACTCAATCGAAACAAGCATCGCTGTTCGAGGCGAGGAAATTGCGAAATCAACGCATCCCCTGCAGCAAATCCGAGCAGGCAGCCAACTGCGGCCGCTTTTGCGTCGTCGCGCGCGCACCCGGAATCTCAAAAGAGCAGAGCACACTACTAGTATATAGGGCTCAATGATATTAGACAATTTCCCCTTGTTAGGGGTGTGAAAAGTAGTCGTTTTTTCTTTTGGAAAAATAAATAATATATTTTATAAAAATAAATTAAAGCTGCATGATTTAGCTGAAAAGTAAACTAATTTTGTTTTTGCTGATAAATTTGATGTTACTCGTTTTCATTATTAAAATTGAATCGTTTTAGAGATAAAAGGAAACCAATAAATAGTTTCACTCCAATTATAATCCTAAATAAATAAATAATGATACAGAAGTTATAAAACCTAGCGTTAAAAAATTTAATCCTTGTTAGCAAAGGTATTTTTAGTAAAATTCTTTAGAGTTCAAAGCTGCTAACAGATGGTGCCACCATTAATTTACAGTTTTTGCTACTTTTACTGCGATTTCAGATAAAATTTCAGAGTAAATTGAGCTATCAACTTTTTCACTGCATTTTATTTCGATTTTTTTGTAAATAAATTATTACAAATTTTGTCAGAGCTTTTTCCAACATCTGCTAGAATTGTATAGAGTGGACCAATCGTCTTTTACACGTCCCGATCATGATCTCACTACAATTGTCGTCGTCGCAGATGCCATCGGAGAGGAAAGTCTGGTCGGGCGAATCAAGATTTATTAGAAAGGAAAAAGCAGTGCAGTTCATCTCGATCAGACCCATAAATTATCGAGGCATGTTGTGCGCCGGGACGAGCACGTTTTTTTGTGATTAAAAATTAATTTGGCCATTACGCGCGGCCAGCCCGAAATGGTTAAAGAGCAGAGCATTTCCAACGCATCAAATTATTTTTTACGATCCACCAGGGCCGCGCTCATTTAGTCGGAAAAAAGCCGTACGCGAGGGTCTCCTGGCTCTCGCGATTTGAGCCAATTTGCTTGCTTGCCGCGCGGCGAGAATGACTACACACTCTCTCTCAATGTGTGTGTGTTGTTATTATTATTCAGCAGAGTGCAGCCGTGCCATCGAACGGGCAAATTACACCGCGAGCCGCTGCTGCTTTTGGACTTTGTAATACGCCTCGATCGTCATTAGCCGAAAACAGCGATGAATATTAATTAAATCTTAATTCTTCTCCTGAGAGGAAAACTGCTTTTTGATCAGGTTGTAGCGGCCGAGATTGCCTTTTTGTAAAATATTTAAAAGTTGAGCCACAAGTGATTAACTATTAATGTCTGTAGAGAAACGACACGGCATCACATCAGGTTTTACATCTGACTTACCTCTAAGGAGTAACGCACTTTTTTGTTTTTTAATGTTCAAATATAATTAATCAATTAATAACAACAACTACTTGAAGAGTTAGTGTATTTATCATACTGAAAAATTAGCAATTTTATTTTTAAATTTGATTAGAATATTTTATTAGAGCTAAGGGATCTATTTTACAAAGATTGATTAATTTGTAATCAATTGACCAGTTGCATAAACCCTTAGTTATTGAAGCCGCCAACAGATGGCGCAACCACAGACTTTCTTAGAAATTTTGTTTTAAGCGGTTTTAAGGCATTTCCGCTGCGATTTCAGACTCAATCTAGCTATTTTGCTTCTTTTAATTAATTTGCTAATTTTTGACGTGCTGAAAGCCAAAATCGGCTCAGCCATTCGCCGTAGAAACGTTTGTAAAGATTTTTTTTATTTCAAAAAATAGTTTTTCACGATTCTACGGCGATTGGCTGAACCGATTTTGGTTTTCAGCACGTCAAAAATTAGCAAATTAATTGAAGAATGCACCGTAGCTAGATTGAGTCTGAAATCGCAGCGGAAGTGCCTTAAAATCGAAAGTCTACGGTGGCGCCATCTGTTGGCGGCTTCGAACACTTAGGGTTTATGCAACTGGTGAATTTTTGTACGAAAAAATATCAAGATGCATAAGATAAAAATATTGACAACGTGAAAAAATCAAGAAACAACTAGAAAGCTCTTAAGTATAACATGAATTTTTTTTAATTATGATGAAATATGTAAAGCAAACATATTTAGGTTTGTTCCATTGTATTTAGATTGAAGTTTTAATTTTAAAATCTTGAGGAGAAAAAATGTGGGACATCTGTATTAAATTTGTAGTGTAAAACAATTTCATTTGACGTGCTGAAATCTAAAAATTAGTTCAACCAATTGCCGCAGAAACGACAGCAAAAATGGTTTTGTCTTGAAAATTTCACCAGAACCAGAAAATTGTTAATCAAGGATGGTTTCATCTGGTTGGTTGTTTCGAACACTACAGAATTTCCTATTTGGTGAAGTGGCGAAATTTATTTGTCTCCTAAAAATCTGATTTTTAAGCGATATTTGGAGAAAAAATTAAAAGAAACATTTTTATAGTTTTAAAGCTCTTGCCATATTTTTGCATTCTTAAAATTAAACTCGGTTGAGCCAATCACGGGAGAAAATTGTTTTTCGAGGCAAAAAATCTTCGCAGTTGTTTCTGCTACGATTGACCTGGCCGATATTTATGCTTTTCGCCTTAGAATGCCAGGTACAAAGAAAATTATGCACATCGTTTTGGAGGCTGGATGGCTTGAATAGCTCGACATTTATGAAAAATGATAAAACAAAATAAATGACAACCAGTTTTATTCAAAAGGCAATTATTAAGAGAACTTTCAATTTTTAATCCTAAACGGTGAAAATTAAATATCGCATTGGCTCTTTTTCTCGGTCAACACCACGAGCTGAATACTAATTTCAACTAATTCAGGCCAGTCAAAAATATTATCAGGTCATTTAGGCAATAACAATTAGAGATTGTGAACTGCGTATATATAAATTTTCCTCCGTGCCAATAGATTAATTCGGCTCGTTGAAATTGTGCATCATCTGTCGGCAGGCTGCGGAGAGAGAGTGAATTATAAAAAACACAGCAGTCGGAGAGAGAAATATAAAAAAGAGTGAGCGCGCGGGCACAGGCTGTGTGATGTGTGTCTGCATGCCAGCCAGCCAGCCAGCTAGCCATCCAGCATCCCATCCACCCCTGCCTTTCCGACTCCCAACCTATAATTTGCGCCTCGGAGCCGCGCGCCTCCGAGGAGCCGCCACCAAGTTGGACGGACCTCGCTCTTTTTCTTTCTCTCTGCAGGCTGCTATATAAATTATTTCGATGTAATGCACTGGCCTCGGCTCGTGGAATTTTATTTCGTTGTTTTGTTTCGGTGGCCGTGCGAGAGAGAGAGAGAGAGAGAAGTAACCCGCATCTTTCTAGCTCTCTCTCTCTCTCGTCTTCATCTGCAACAATTATTGCCTCGAATTCGTCTGCAACAATTTTTCTCTCCGAGCCAGACTAATTGCTCAAGCCGACGTTTTGTGTGGCATTTTTTGGAAGGGCAATTTTCCACAGCTGGATGCGTGCCGTGCATTCCTTTCTTCCTCCTTCTTTGATGACATCCGAGACGTTTTTGAGCAGTGAATTTTCGCTTCTTTCGTGCCCCTCAAACGGCCGGCTTGATTATGCAACCTGCCGGACACCGCTGTCCAACAGGCTGCTGAGCGTAAAACCGCCCCGTTGTATTAATCATTTTGGGGGAATCGTAATTGAATTGGAAGTTTTGGTTTCTAAATAATGCTGATATTTTGGTTAATCAGGAAGGAAGTTAAAATTTATGTGTTTATTCTTGGTAATTCGCTAAAACTGATTGTGAGTAAAAATTGATGAACGGAGATCAAGCAAAGTACTGCAAAAACGATGATCGTGTATTCTCTCTCCGCACATTGCATGCATCCAATTTAATTAAGTATTAACTGTGACAAAGCAGAAATGACAATTCTGACGTAGAACTTGAACTAAATTTCCCTTCACAACAATATTTAAGATATTTTTAAATATTTTTGGCCTGCATAGAATTTCCCTAAATAATTTTTTCTGTCGTCAAAACGCGTAAAAATAAAAGTAATAAAAATACAAAAAATATATATACACAATTAAAAGAATACAAGAGGATTGACACGGGGCAATTGATTTTGATGCACGTGCCAGAATCACCGTGGGCCGCCAATTGCGCGCCGATGCAAGCAGCAGCCACCCAAGACTGCAGCCACCACCAGTGAGGAGTGTTTTTGGCCAAAAATCCTTCTCCTTTCGAGTGGTTAAGCCATGGAATTACCTGCCACCAACACTTAAAGACTGCTGCGTGAAAGACTTTTCTGCACTTTGCAGAGAGCACTTGTGGCAACAATATGTGATGAACAATTAAGTGATAGTAGGGCTCAGCGCGGCGTGAGATATATTTGTATTGATCGTTTTTGCATTAAATGCTAGTGTCTGTCAGCCCATTCTTCCCTATGTAAATTATTGACGTATTTGATTTTATTTATATGCATGTATGACTTGTAGAGGAAGAATAAACAACAATATATTGACACTGCAATTAAACCCCAACAAGTCCTTATTTCTAATATATAAGACTTTGAGGTTCGAGTTTAGGCCAAAGGAATTGATATCATCTACAATTTTTTTAAATGTTTAATCGTTGAGCACCACATTAATTTTAAAAGTGTCATGTTAAGGAGGTATCGAAATAACCAAGTTTGACAGAAAATGTGAGGCCATTTCATTAGAAAATCAGGGCAAAATCAGCCTCTCTGATCTTTTGAGATCTAATGAAGCTAGAACATTAAAATTTGTACCAAAATATGCGCCTAAAAGCAACCAATAACCTATTTAATTGGAATATATCGAACTTGAGTATAATTTTTGAGTTAATTGTCATATTGTGAATATCTCAAAAATGGGCTCTTTGATATTTTCGAAGTGTATGGGTGAAAAATGTTGCCCTAAGTGTATGTAGCATACCTAGAAATTTTAAAGATGGTTATAAAACTTTTTTTTCGGTTGAAAAATTGGTATTTTTAGTTCAGGTGAATTAAAATAAAATCAAAATTACACAATCGGTGATTTTTTCTTCCGGAAAATGTTAGGGATCACCGTATGACAAGGTAAGAAGAGGTACGATAGCGTCAGGGTAGCCCTTTTTAGGTCGAAATCATTAAATTCACATTGTTACTTTACCGACGCCTGACGGGCTTTGTATTGATACGATCTGCAATATACCTGATCTACAGTTGGAACGGCCGATTTAAGAGCTCTTTTTTGTGCCTTTGGAAGCCATTAGGGTGCTCGGGAAATGACCTGATTTGCCCAAAATCTCGTTTCAATTATATTATATCCGAGATATTAAAAATATTTGTGATCTTTTTTACAAAAACTTCCAGTAATGCATTTTTTAATTAAATTTTCCTTATCCTGAGTTTTTGGGTGACTAGATAACTGTTTCGTTTCAGACACCACTATGGCAAAAACAAGAATTTTTTTCCTTTCATCATTCAACTATGAGGAGAAGCGGCGGTGCATCGCAATAACTTTTAGCGCTATGATGACAAAGGACAGAGTTGATTAGAACACGAGGTCGGGCGGGTAATAAAACGTTTCGCGTCGGCTGCGTGGGCAAAGGCAGGGGTGAAGCCGGTCCGGGAATTGAACATGCAGCCATTTGCATCTCATCCGGCATAAAAGTGCTTTTCTTGGAACGAAATTCGCATAAAGAGCGGCAGCGTGGTTTACATTACATTCTCTCTCTCGGCTTAATTTATTTTCCCTTATTACAGCAGCCGGCGGCGGCGGCGGCGGCGGGGCTTGTAAATAAGGGATGAATCACGGGTGCCGGCGAGAGAAGCGAGTGCACCATTAGAAAAGTGCCGGGGAACAGCACACACACACACACACACAACACATGAATTTATATTCGCGGCGTTGGTGCAGCCAGCCAGAGGGACTTGAACACATTTCGGGCCGAGCGAGCACTTTGCGAGGCGGGCTGCTCGCAGGGCGTGGTTTCCTATTGATTTCTTCATTCTGCCGCCGCCACTGCCGCCGCCGCCGCCGCACCACCACCACCACCCTTGCAACAGCGAAATACGCGAATGGATGGATGTGCACTTTTGGACAAGTACAAGGCCGCTCTCTCTCTCTCTCTCTCGCTCTCGCTCTCTCGTTCTGGCCGGGGAGTCGATGTCTTTTTCTTGATGGGGGTGCAAATCGAGAGAGCACCTAAGGGAGAGCGCGCGGCAAATCAACTGCGCTTCTTGTAAGCCGCCTTTTATTTGCTCCTCGTCGTCGTCCCCTTTTGCTTTTGCAGCAGAAAAGCGAGTGAGCAGCGAACGAGCAGGCGCTCGGTGCATCGAGCTCAGGGGAAAAGAACGCTTTTCCGCGTCTACCCATTCAGCTTCCACGCTGGAGAACTCTACTTAAGCCAAAAGAGGATCTGATTAAAAATTCTCTTGAATTTTCCCGAAAATCATAACTTTGAACTGTCAAAAATATATTTAAATTGAGAAATTTAAACGAATTAATTCAGTATTTCTTACAAAATAAATATAAGTTGGGAAATTTGTCAAAAAATGAATATGAAAAGGGCATTTTTCCGGCTACTGTTTCTTTAATTTGCAAAATTCAGTCAGTTTTCATTCACACTTGCACTTTGAGACTGACTATTTCTTCCCCGCGCACGAATAAACTTTTCCAGACTGGAAAAGATTAGATTCTATTATCTATATAACGTGGAGCTTTTTTTAAGAAATGTAATTAATTTGTTCAAAAATATATTAGTTTTTGAGACAAATTTTTTAATTCACCGACAATGTGGACCATTTTTTGCTGTTTTTAAGTCGTTTATCAGGCTTCACAAAAGCGATTCAGAACATTTTTTTAGCAATTTGAGACTTTTTCTCTGCAAAACCGATTTTAAACGATTTTTTATGATCTAAAATCGCGTAATTCGTGCTCATTTGGTGTCTAAAACGCGGACACTGTATCTTACATTTTTGTATGGTAAATATCAAACACTGATCGTAGGAAATTACATATTTATACTAGCTCAGACACAAAATATTGTACAAAAACTGTCCATCACACCTGCTGTATCCATTTGTTGCTATCATGCGAGACGTTAATTTATTATGTAAAACCAGAGCGCGCAATATGAAACTGTTTGCTCCTTTTGTGAGCTTCGAATAGTCGTTTTCTAAATCAGTGCTATACCCCTTGTGGAATAATTTGCAGCCGAATATATTTGTTTACATGAGACCATCAGTGCATTTCAAGAGAAACTCGAAGAACAATTCTTCAAGCTATTTAATTTAATTTAATTTCCTTTATTTGTATTACACAGCGGTACAAAAATCGAAGCTTCTCCATTTCTGTCCGCGCATTTACAAATGAGTCTCAAACAACAAAATATTAATAACAATAAATAGAAGAAACATATCGTCTCACCCTTTTTCACTTCTTGTTTTAATTTTGTCTGGAGGTGGCAAAATATTATTGGGGAAGAAAACGCAAAATAAAGTTCATTTTGAAACTATAAGTAAATCATTCACTCCGCTGAATTAAACCTGGAAAATAAAAAAACGATTGCTATATACAAACTCTGCACATATATACTTAATGTTCTTCTCATTTCAACAGTTTATTCGCCAAAAGAGTCTCCTCTAGTAAAACAGTTTTCGGACAAACTGTAGCTACCCTTTAGTAAAGAATAAAACTGTTTTGTTTTTCTCCTTCCCGCATCCGTTTCCTTCGGGAGTGACGGGGAAATTTATTTAGTGCTAGAAGACAAAATCAATTCCAAGAACACGTTTTTCTGGCGGCCGCGGCACCATCTTGGAGAGCAGAGGCGGAAAACTGGCTGTCAAAAGCGATGAAACAAAGATGAAATGTAACCGGGAGGTGCATAATTCGGCTTTTCCCCGTTTATAGGCATCGCGAGGCGGCGTTTGATTCAACAAACAGGTCGTAAAACGCGCGGCCGAGAGTGATTTTTCACCGCGACGCGTCTTCTCCAGCAGATATAAAAGGTACAACACAAATTACTTGGCGCCACGATCAAATTAAATTTACCTCACATACAAAGCTAATTCTCTCCCGAAGCAGCAGCAGCAGCAGCAGCGGTCATAAAAGATAATTTTTCCTTTTCATCCTTGGACGGGCCGCGTGTGTTAGTTGTACAGCGACAGAGGAAATTTTTATTCTCGACACAACAATCAGAGTCCCTTGCTCCGAAATTGCACTTGATTATGACTGAAAATTGGGCTAAATTGGTCGTCTTGTTATTTTCCTCGTGTTTTCACACACACACTCGCTCTCTCGAGAGAGGGAATTTCGGGAAGAGCTAGCCCATTTTAATTTTTATGATAAGTCACTCCACTATGGCTCTCGTGCTCGTTTAGGGATATTTTAGTACACGACGACGACGCGGCCAAGGGGCGATGCTATCTTTTTGTCGTCGCTATTTGTCAGCGGGCGCATCAATCAACTGACCGCACAAAACACGCCGCCGCCTCTCGGTTTCCGTTTTTGCCACCTCGTTTTTGGGATTTATTCTTAATGTCTGGCAAAAAATACCGCTAAAGAGCAAAGAGAATCCATCAAAATGAAGCGGATAGGTTGACATTTAAGCTAAATAGTCGTTTAATTTGATTTATGCTGTTCTACAAATTGGTTTTTAACCGAATAAAAAATTTAGCATAAAAAATAGCATTAAAATTAAACTGCAACGACAGTCAATAGACCAGTTGCATGATCCCTCGGCGTTCGAAGCCGCCCACAGATGGCGCCACTGTATACTTTCGTAATAAAATTAATTTTTAGACACTTAAGCTGCGATTTTAGACTCAATCATGCCACTGTGGGTATTCTTCAATTAATATGCTCTCTTTTGACAAACTGAAAACCAAAATGAGTCCTGCCATTCGCCGTAGAAACGTTGGAATATATTTTATATTAAAAAAATAGTTTTTCATGATTCTACGGTGATTGGCTTAACTGATTTTGGTTTTCAGCACGACAAAAGAAAGTATATTAAGTGAAAAATGCACGGTGGCAGTATTGAGTCTGAAATCGCAGTTAAAGCGCCTTAAAATTAAATTTATTACTAAAATATACGGTGGCGCCATCTGTTGGTGGCTTCGAACACTCAGGCCTTAATGCACAACTGGTATATTCGTCATTTTTTTCATTCTGCTTTTGGTTAGGCTGATTTCCATAATTTACAAGGAATGAATCTTCTATCTCTCCTCGCGGAAAAAACAGAAATCTTTTAATTTCTAACTTCTCTACAAAAGAATTCATCCTAGTTGAATAGACTACTAATTAAGCCTTTTATTTCTTCCTTTCCTCGCTTGTTTCACAGTCGAGTAACAAAACGCGGCAGTCTGATCGCGTGTGTGTCGCAATTATTTAATTACCGACGCAGTCCTCGTGTTGTTCTCATTTACTATATATTTTTTGCACCGAGAAGGCCGGAAATTTGTCTTTAATCCCTAAATCAGCCACATCTGCTCGCCTTTTGAAAAGGCGTGTAATCGGCCGTCTGCACACCCACCCGCGCGAGGCTCGAGTGAAACTTTCAACTGCTATACCGCATAAGCGACGACGAACGAACGAACGAACACGTACTTCGTTTAGACTGGGGAGCAGCCAGCACAAAGGAGACGAATAAAAAAAGTTAAAAACGCCGCACTAATGCAGTCTGTCAAGGGTTGTGATACACAGCAGAAATTATTTTTTTTAAATAATAATTTGAAACATTATTTTTTTTGCATATAACCTTTTCTTTTTAAATTAGTTTGGTAATTTATTTAGTTATCAAATGTTTTACATGATAAATATATTTTACGTCAAGACCTGACTCGAGGTGTCTTTGAATAATCAACATAAATTAAGTTACTACTGCCACTTAACACTTTAAATGTAATTTAAAAATTGATTCTTCGAACAAGGTGACTGTCCTATTAATTTTTCCAAAGTGGTCCGCGAAGAAATTGCACAGAATTATTTTCAAATGGTTAATGGTCCATTTAGACTGTTAAAGAAATAGTTTTGGATTTGAAAATCCGAGCATCAGAAGCTAAATTTTGTGCGTGTAAACACTTTAAGTAACCCCCAAAAAAACACCAGTTTTGTAGATTTTTTTTTAATTAAATTAAGCAGGCAAATATGCTACCCAGTTTTTGAGGTGTCTAACGTAATTTTGTGCGCTCTACAAGATGGCTGTATCAAAAACAAAAATTTAAATATTTTTTGTTCTAATTTTAAATAATGCATTTTGAAAACTAGATTTCAGTGACCTTGACCGTTGGCCTACCCCTTTTTTAGATCAAAAGAAAAGTTGTTCCACTTGACGAGACGAGTTCAACGATGTCTAAATTTTTGTTCTGCGACCAGTTTGAACTGATTTAAAAAAACTCGAAAATTCCAAAACTCGTAAAACCCGAAAATTTGGGAAAGGAGGGGTTATCTTAAAGCCTTTTTCGATAAAATAGGGTCTAGTTTCAGTAAAAAAATCGTTCAGAACTATGACCCTTTCCTAGAAATAGGTTTTTATGCATTATTCCCATCTGTATACCTTTTTTAGGAAAAAATTCTGTTCATCATTTTTATAATTCCATTTTATTTTTCCCGACTTTGCTATTTTTCACATCCCTCTCTCTATACATACATGAAGCGAGCCGGCAGCCAGGCAGCAGCTTAATTAAGTGAGCGAATTTCACGGGTGTGTGTGTCGCGCGGGATGAAAAAAGCATTTTGTGCTGTGTGTGTGTGTGTGTTTGGTTGCTGCGAGCGCCCGAGGGGAGCTGCTGCTGCGCACACCAAATATTCATAATCAAGTTTCGTTTATGGCGCAAAACGGCGGTGGCGGCGGCGATGAATGAAAATCTTCCCATTCTCTGCGCCGCCGTGCAGATTCAATCATTTGGTTTACAAATTTTAAGCAGACACGTGGCCCGCGTCGAGTTAGCAATCAAAAGAGACCGCCGACCGCGCGCCGCGCATTGTCATTAATAATTTCCACCCCTCGGCCTCTTGACTCGAACGCATTAAGCAGAATAAATAAAAGATCTTATGGGGATGATGTTTCGGCTGCGAGCGAAAGCAAGAATACAGCTCATGTTTTGTTATTAATGGCACCACGGCAGTAGCAGTAGCTCGTCCATGCGCTGACAAATTATTGTCGCCGCCGTCGAGAGAGAGAGAGAGAGAGAGAGAGCCAGCAAACTTGCCCTTTTGCGCTGTTTTATTTATTGCCTCGCGCGCGACCACCGTTTTCATTGTTGTGTGCGGAAAGTTATGGCACTGCACTTGGCCACACGCTCGCTATCTCACTTCTGCGCACGACAAAAAAATTCACTTCAAGCGTGTCAGCAGTTCATATTTCCTTATTATCAATGTCAAAAACCTGGATTTTTAAAAAATCGGCAAAATAGTATCGACAAAATTTATTTTTTAATATTTATGACATTTTTGAAAATAATTTATGAATGTGTTAGTTCAAATTTTTCCCACAAACTTTTTATGAATCTTTACAATTGTAAAATTCTTGTTCAAGTACCTTTTTTGTCCTTTTTATCCCTGTCCGAGGACCGGGAAGGGCGCGCACTGCCTATAGGGCTGTGAAATTTAGTCGATCAGCTATTTTTTCTGAACTTTCAATCGTTGCGGGACCATCCAATGAGCACATATCATGCAATTTTAAGCCACTTGAACCAAATTTAAAATCTGTGAAAACCGTTTAAATGGATTCAAAATCTGTAAATAAGTGCATAATTTTGATTCGCTAGTAGAAATTTTCGCCATTTTTATTTTTAAGGAAATTTTTCAAGCAAAGAGATTAAAAATCATGCTTTCTCTTTGTCACCGTTTTCAGTGGGTTGAGTGGGTCCCAATTCAGACGTCCATTCAACCGTCCCCCTAACCACCCCTTTAAAAGTATTCCCAACTTTAACTCTGGATATGTTAATAAATACTGCATTTTAAAAAATTCGCTACTATCATAAATTTTTTATCTTTTTCGTTATCTTCGGCACTTTGATCTTTTCACTTTTTATGGATAGGGATGGTTGAAGGGGTTTGATTGAAAAGGGCTCTAAAAACCGCATTCCATTGTTTTCTTGCTGGTTTTTCTGCAATTTTGCGCGTTTCTTCGAAACACGTGTTTTTTTTTATTGAAAATAAAAACTCTTATAATGGATGACCAAAAATAGAGATTTTTAAAAAGACAATGACATATTTATAATAACGTTTTTAGGCAAGAACATCGGAAAATGATAAAATTGTAGCCGAAAAACGTTCAATTGGGGGTGTCTAAAAATATTCTAAATCGGGTTAGAAACCGTCTAAATTCCATCTATTTTAACACCAAATAACTATTTTAAAAAACCCTCATTTTCACAGCCCAAGAAATGAAAAATCCAAGTAAATTATTGCAGTGCATTTATGTCATTTGCAGAGATCCTAAGCAGGAATTTCCAGCTGCTTAAATGAATTGTAAGAAGAGCGAGAGAGCAAATAAGTCAATCGATCTAAATAGCCTGCTACATTTTATTATATCGCAGCGTCCATTGAAAATCTTTTGAGCAGAGAACAAAGGCAAAAAGCGAGTCGGGTCGTGCTTTGCGGCGCGCTCGCGTTCTCTCATTAGCTTATCGCGCATTTTGCGCCTTTGAAGTGGTCGCCAATTAAAAGTTGCCGGCTGCAACGAATAATAAATTCGCAGGCAGACAATCCGCCATTAACACACCCTCATCGATTCATCATTTAATGCGCCAAGAATGTGTGCTGCACAAAACTCTATTATTGGACGTGCGTGCAGACGAGATGCCCCTTCTGAGTGTGTTTAACGCTTTTGTGCCGAGTGTGTGTGTGTGTATGTGTTGCGGTCTCATCTCCGTCCGGCGCGCGTGATTATTATTATTATTTGAGAGAGAGAGTGTGTGCCGACGTGCGCACCGCGAGAATTATGTTATAGTTTCAACTAATTAGAGCCAGGGGAGAATTTGTGTGTAATAATTACGTTATTCCCGCGCGCACGGCCGTGTGTTTTTGTTTGTTTGTTTAGCCACACGCTCGCTAAAAAAGTGTGTAATGATTGACGTTCATGTCGGTATTATATTTTCTGACAATTTAATGCATGCTTTCGAAGTGTTGCTGAGGCGAAAATCACGCCACTTCGTTTGATAAAAGTGACATTTTCAAGGCTCATTCGCGTATTTTGATTGACGACGCAAACGGCAGCACCTGCACTTTCTGGCGCTTGATACGCAAATGTGATGGATGTGTGTACAGCACATTGCTTCAGTGCACCGAGAGATGATATAAACACTATTTATTACATTGCACCGTTTTTGCAACGCGGTTTTATCACAACACTGACATGTACATGACATATGGAAAATGTGAAGGCTTTCTCTCTTGGGCAATCTAAGTTTATAGCTTAAAAACTAATAAATTAAAATATCAGAAAACATTTTTCGCAAGTTGTTGTGAATTTTTGTTACATTTCTTTCTGGAATTAACCAGAGTTTTACAAAAATTGAGGGGGTTTTAAATTCTTCGAATCCATCTGAGAACAAAAAAAAATAATTCAGCATCAACAATCCTTTTACAGTGCGAAAATTTAATTGATATCTTGAGAGGAAAATCCAGCGGGGTCCAGATGTGCGATAAAATTGGTTCCCACTGCGCAGATCCAAGATGGCGTCTGAATGTGGGAAACAAAAAGCTCTCTTTGGATTCCCGAACGAGTGTCAAGAGTTTGTTTTTACGATCCAAATGACACAATTATTACTGGTAATGCAAATTATGTCACAATATTGACGAAAACTTGCTTCTTTTTGCACATTTTCACGTGACTGTTTTTTCGCGCTATGCTCCACCGGACGCCATATCTGCGCGTCGCACGAATCTGGTCCCCGCTGGGAAAATCAAATCGTGGAATTTATACTCAAATTTTGATGTCCAGTTTTTTTCATTTGTATGAAACCGAAACAATAATAATTAGAAACTAAAGTTGCATAGGAAATTTCCACACTGCTAATCCAATAAAAAGGCTCAATATATTTACGTTTCCATTGTTGAATTCGAGCTTTTATGTTATGCGTGGATTACCTCTCGAGTAATACGACACAATAAATTATACCATGTAGTTAATGTATAATAATAAAGTTCATGGTGCTAAATGAAAGAAAATGTATTACTCATATGTCGGCTGAGCAGGCAGACACAAAACCGCGCAAAACTTGATCGGGTTTGATAGTACGCCAATTAGCTATAGTTTGATTGAGGCAGCTCTCAAATCGGGCGGCTCTCATAATTGATCTAAATTAATGGCAATTATGTGCCGATAACTAACTTTCCAACTGGACCTTTTGGGCGTGGTCAAAATCCCTTTTATGTGGAGGATATCGCCATTGTAAATACCGATGTCAAGAAATATAGCATTTTGTGCTGCTGTCTGCAAATTTCACAATTATTAAGTAAACGAGATCGGTTTAAATTGAAATAAAGGTTCTACCTACGTAATTGATTGTTAATAAGATAAGAAGAATAAATATACAAATTTTTATATTTAGTGCGAAAAATTCCAGCGTTAAAAATATTTTTTACTTCCCTTTCAAGGGGGTTGTAATAAAGCAGTTCAGGGGTAGAGGGTTTGGCTGCTAAGAGGAGGTCAAGACAAGTCTAATGGTGTGAAATTATTGCAATTCTGTTCGTTAGAACCCGATATTTAGAATTGACAATATTTGCAAATCACGAAAACGTAAGAAAAATCGTGTTTATTTCGGATTTCTCAAAAAAAGTAACAGCAATTTTAAATTTCCACACAAGTTCTCACGCATGTCATGAAATATTTAGCTCATTTTTTTGAAACTTTCAATTAGAAACTTAAATTCACAGTTGGGAGCTTTGACTTTGACAGTAAAATTTGATATTCTTTCGACCGGGCTCGGCGAGAGGAATCCAAAGCACACATTTTTTTAATTGCAACACGGGAAGGTGACATACTGCTGAGGTCTCAACTTATTCTCAAATTGTCCTGTCAAACTCGTAAAAATAAATATTTTGCGGAGACGTAAAATCTACTAGTAAAGATCGATTTTTGGTGTGAATTTCATTAAATTTCTTGACCGCAGGCCAATTTTGTTATGTTTGCTAAAAAAATTTCATGGTTGTTCACGGATTTTTATAAATAAAATAATTTAAATTAGTCTCTTGACATTAAGAGGCTAGAAAATGTCATTTTTTCGCAAATGTTTTTCCAAACCGAACGACCTGATGGTCCACGTTTTCCGAACGAGACGAATTTGGGTGCAAATACCTTGGGCGAACACACAGGCAGGCTAATTGTCTCGATTAATTAAGTGAAATCCGGCGAGCAGAGCAGCGATCCGCAGTGTGTGCGCGCCTTGAATAATTAAGCCAGCGGCGCGAGCACTAATTTCGCTGTCCCGGAGCGAAAACTCAAAGCGCATCAAAGGAAAATCGACAGCGAGGTGTAAATGCGCTTCAGAGAGCTGGTTTGATGGCAGCGGGCGTTTCGGCAGGTGATTATTAGCCAGCCAGCCAGCCCCGACTCTCAATTTTCCCCCTGCAGCTTCATCAAACAAGCGAACGAACGAACGAACGAACGAACGCACGCAAGCGCGCGCCAAATGTTTTCACGGTCCACAAAAGCAGCTAGCACAGCTCGCCCTCTAATAATTGCGGTTAATTATCCTGCCATCACTACTTTATTTGACGATTTTTATTAATTTCGCCGCACTATACGATCACGGAACTTTTTCTCTTCTTCATTCATCGTCCCGAAGAGAGGCATTTTTCCTATTTCTGATCGCCGGAATAGCTCAGTATTTTTTTAGTGTTTTACCCCTTAAAATATTTTTATTTTAAAATACTTCAAAGGGAATTTTGTTAACAACAATTGTGAAACTGAAACTAATAGAAAGTTTAGATAAAATAAACCCAAGAAAACAAGAGTTTTGATACACTGCAGCTAACTCTGGACGGTTTTTAATCATTTAAAAATAATTAAAAGAAGCAAATCAGTTAATAAATGATTAAAAATAATATTTTTACATTTTGGAGATTTCATGATAAATTTTCAGCTCTGTTTAATAGTTCCTGGTTGACGAATTCAGACAATTTGTTCCCAGAATTTTCTTTTCGCTTCGTTTTTTGAAGGCAAATACCAGTTTTTTCAATAGTGGAAATTTCTCAATAAATTAAAAAAAAAAATCTAACGCCATTTTTCTATTATTTCACATTTATGAATCACTTTTTGACTATTTTAAATTTTAAAATTCAGGGATTTTTTGAAATATTTGACCTTGACCCTGACCTACGTTGTTGGTCAATCTGGCCATGTTGTAGGGAGTATAATTTAAATTATTTTGATCATATGATCACCGAAATATTCAATTCTTCTGACTTTACAATAGAAGTGAAAAGTTTGAACACTGAAAATTTCTTTGATATAATCGCACGCAACAATTGCAAACCTTGAGCCTCTGTAAAAAGGCAATGTTTGGCATTTTAACCTAATATTTTAAGGTCCATCATCACATCGGTTTATTAGGGCAACACCTTCACCAAATTTCATCGAAATCTGAAGGCCCATGCAAAGAGGAGTGTTACCTGTAGCTTAAAACATGTAATTATTCCAAAACAAACTTGATTTTCGTCAGTATCAAGACATTTTTGCACACTTAATAATGAAATAGTTTTAAATAGAGCTGTGAAATCTAGATGGATCGTTCGACAGTGTGTTATTCGGTCGCGATTTTATTGAAACTTGGAGTTTTCGTGAGTTATTCGCTATACCATAATAATTTATAGGGGGTCAGCGCCATTTCAAAAGAGGCGAGCCGATAACAAAAAAAAATGTGCAAGAACGACTCTTACACATAACAATTACCACAGTAATTAGAGGGCAATTAAATTTTTCAACGCGCGTCCCTTGTCGGGTTTCCGGTTTTAAATTTCAAATGGACGCCTGATTGTTTTTCAAATTTCCCGTGAAAACCGTCTGGCAACCTTGAGCGCAAAATCAAGAGAGAGACAAGGCGGCGGCGTTGCGTTCACGCGGGCCGATTAAAATCTCACGCACATTTGAAGTTTGCTCAAATTGATTACGACATTTTGATAATCGGCTGGCACGGCCAGTATGCCGAGCGGCGAGCAAACGAACGAGCGAGCGAGCACGGCGCGCGAGAGATCGGCCGCAGCCAGAGGAATGTATCTTTAATATAAAATGGGAGAGTTGGTTGATTCACGGACGAAATTATGACGTCAGCCCCGGCCGCCAGGGAAAAAGCAGAGAAGCAGCGTCGGGTCGCAGAAAAAGAAGAGGAAAAAATTGAAGTTTCGTCATCGTGGAGGCCAGTGAATTTTTGGCGATTTTATTTAAGCATATATAACTTGTCGTATGTGCTTAGGGGATATAGTTGGTTTCATACGGTTCCTTAGCATACAAATATTTTACTCTTTTAGTAATTATTTAAAATCGAATTCTGTATCATGGAAATTTTCTTTTGAAAAATGTATTTTATGCTTGTAAGTGTCATGTAGTCTATATAATATTAAAATTTCTTTCAAAAATAGTTAAATGATATTTATATGAATATTTAAAATACTAACAGGGCAATATATTACAAATTAAAAGTTGACCATTTTCAAGAAATTATTTTATTGTTCGTAACTGGGACTTATCTAGGAGGATTAATTTTCAATTTCTGGCTTTCAATACTATCTTAACTGATTCAAAACCCCATGAAATTACACTAAACTCGATTAAGTTAAACACATTTCCTCCAGGGAAATTTGATTTTTTTTAAAAAAAATATAAAAATCACCTTGCGAAATAATTATTTAACAAAGAACAGTAAATTTGAATGTGTGTACGTGTGTGTTTTCGTGTTTCTATATAACGATTGAATTGAGACATGTGCAGGCGTGAATTATTTCTCCGACTCACAGCGATAAATACGTGTCTCGTTCTTTTGATCTGGCGCGCCTGCCAGTAATGAATTACGACGTGAAGGGTGGTTGCCGCACCGCCACTCGAGCCGACAGCTCGTGCACCCCTCGTGCGGGGGTGTGTGTTTTCGTATGAATGAGCGAAAACGCGGCGCACATCAGCGAGCAGTGCTTGAGCACAAAAATAGCTCTTGTTTGCCTCGATTATTTATGTCCGGCTAATAATGCGTCGGTTAATTAGGCAATTTTTGGCAGCAGCTAGCGCGCGAGGGCGGCTTTTATAATGTTCATATTAGGGAGGGCGCACGGCACACACATGACGCTATTAATGCAACCCGAGCCCCAATTATGCAGCTCGACTTTCAACCCCGAAAACAGCGCGACACACACACACACACACGTGCAGCCGGGTAAATTTACCAAACTGGCAACACATACACCCTTTGATCCCCGAAATTGGTGCGCTCCAGCCTCGTTTATTATTATCCATGTACTAGAATTATAAATAAAACGCGCGTGTGACATTTCAGCCATGAACACACGCTGCTCCGAATTCTGCCTCTGCGTCGTTCCAAAAAGGTTATGCTCAAGTCTGAGCACTTAAAAAATATTTCTGGAAGGTTTGCAGTTTGCAGCCCACACATTGACGTACATTCGGCAAATTTTAGCAGTAAAATTGTGTTTTTTACTGCAAAACCTCGTAAAATCCTTGTTGCCAATGCATGAAACATTCCCTAAGGATTGAGTTAGAGCCAAAATTGACCTAAGTAGCTGCTGTTGTGCTCAGCCAACAATTAAACAGGATTAATACGGCAATACCCTAGAAAATGCTTGTTGCCAATGCATGAAATCGCCCCTTAGGATTCAATTGAGGCCAAAAATTGACCTAATTAGCACTGCAAATTGTTTAGAAAAGTGGCTAAAAAGCTAGCACGCTTTTCAAATGGTGAGGACTGTCTCCCTACTTGAAATCTGATTTTATTTCAAAACAAAGAGTTTCCCCAAAAAGTTGCATACACTGTTAAATAGATCATGCCGAGAGGAATCGATCTCTGCCAAGAAAATGTGGCCGCAAGCACTGAATTTTTACTGTTCTCTTTTTAATTGTTGTAAATTTTGAAGCACAAATTATGTTTATCGATCATCTGTTTATTGAATTCAACAATTCAAATAATTTTCAACTGTCGCCCTGTATCAATTTGCATGTTTTCCAAATGGTGCGATGACTGCCTCCCTATTTGAAATCTTATTTTATTTCCCCAAAAAGCGTCATACGCCGTTGGATAGATCTCGACGTGAGGAATCGAAATCTACGAAGAAAATATAGGCAAAAGAGCAAAAAAATTGAATTAGAAAATGCCCCATTTTGATTGTTATGATGTTGCTCACGTCATAGAACAATGCTAGAGCCAACAATTCCAATTATATTCTATTTTTCCCTCTATCAATTCACTTTTAAATGATTTCAAACAGTTTTTGATGGCTTTAAAAATCTTAAAAGAGCTCCATTCGAGTTGAACTCAAGGGAATTTTGTTTAATCTGATGCCTTTACAGCACCATATGAAACAAAAAACAAAAGTTATTAAACCGCGTATTTACATTTGAGGATAATCAGCCAAACTATATTCCACACTGTAAGCCCTAACAAGCGGCTAATAACGCGAGAATATCCCCAATTTAAGCCCACATCTGCTGCTTATCGATGGCTGCTTAATGCTATTCACGAGAAGCGTTGGAAATCGCGTCTGGCGCGGTAAATAATTCACTTAATTTGCAACTAATAATGTCCCGAGGTTATGATATCACATTTCCCTGCTCATTGAAGTCGATTTCGGCACGTCCCCTCGATTTCTGCCGCGTCACTACCGCAACGTGTCCATTGAGTGATTTGCATGCTGGAGCAGCCTGCCTCTCTCTCATGAATGTGTATGTGCATCTCTCTCTCTCTCTCGCCGCCGCCGCCGCTGATGTGTGTGTATTGTGTGTGCCGTAATCTATTATAATACACAACGAGAGCCGCAGGAATACATGAGTATTAACACACGCCAAGTGAGTTAGTGAGTGAGCAGTGAGCTTCGACGAAAAACACGCCCATCTGCTCGCTCTTGACCTTCTCGCACTCGAAATTGGGTATATCGGACAGCAATTTGCGCCCGGATAAAACAAATGATGTCGGCCGCGTGTGCCAGAACAAACTCATTATTTTGCTGTGTCGGCGCGAGAAATGTCGACAAAATTGCGATTGGGTGGTGGCGGCGGCGGCGGCGGCTCATTTTTATCTGCGTGCTCGTTGTTGTGACGCGTCAAACTTCATGTTCAACGGTATTCAGACGGCTTTATCGTTATTTTCACTTCGAAAGCATGGATTTTTCAGCTGATTAGTTTCTATTGTCTATTTTTACGTGCGTAAAATGCAATTATTAAATTTTGCTTATTTTTTAATTAACTGGAAAATCTTATACAGAACGACAATGAACAATATTTTGCATTTGTTGGCTCTTGAAAGTGATCCGTTGAACCTATATTGTTTGAGTGATCTTGAAAAGTTAAACTGAACCTTGTGCAATAGTCTGATCAGGACTACGTAACAATTAAAATTTGGATCAGGTCCAGTTTCTCGAAAAATTGAACGGATTTTGTCCATAATTTTTGTCCATAATTTTTCACTCTATTACGATTCCTCTCCGCAACAGTGCGCGAATTTTGAGGTAAATTTCCATGCTTGAGAAGTGAATCGTGAATTTACGATAGGAAGACAGTGCTCACCGCTTGATTGGCATGCTAATTTTGGAGCAGATTTTCTCAGAAATTAAATTTTAGCACATTTTTATGCTTGTTTTAATATTAAAAAGGGAAAATAGTCTTGCAGTGAGTTCCACGTTGATAAATTCTGCCGAAGAAGGAAGCATAAAGGGAATCTAAATTCAAAATGTTCACAATCCATAGGTTTTGTCTCAAGAGTTCACATAAAAAGTGCGAGCTAATTTAACAAAATATATGCTACAGGAAATAACAATTTTAAAGTTGGCTCTGTTAAATTTTACTGTAACTCAAACCTTGTTTTACCGTCTTTGTTCATCAAAGGTCACCTTGCTTTAGCAGCTAAACACAGAAAAAAATCTCTTGTAAGCAAGAAAATCTTAGGAAACTGACAAGCTTCAAATTTCCTTGCGGATGAGTCTTCATTAAAATTTAAAAATATGCTGTCTCCGTACTTTTTCTTCAATTTTAAAATTTGCTTTCATGAATTCATTTGACTTCTTCCATGTCATTGTCAATTTGAATGAAATTTCCGAAAGGTCCGAATTTCGGAGCTTTTCACGTGCGGCAAGCACAACTAAACATCATTCTTATATTCTCTTAAAGAGGATTTTGCCTCAAGGATAGTCCAAAACGTACTCAAGCTGTGTAAATTTTCAGCAAATTGAAAAATTTACTTTAAATTGTTTTTTAATTCAGTTTTTCCCTGTAAGTAATTTTTAGAAAAAATATAGCTTTAAGTATAAAATATTTAAAATAAACTCAAGAGATTAACAGTCAATTTTTCCTCTGCACCAATTTATACCTCCAGAGTAGCTTTTTGCTGGTCAAAACTTTTCAATTGATTTTTTTATAAATCTTATCAGGAATTTTAAAATTTAAATTTTTATATAACTAATTTTGCGTTGATTGTTCTATTTTGCTCTGTTATTAATATTGATTTTTCGTTTGGGAAGACATCTCAGGTACTAAGCCTAAAAATCCATTTCGATTTGGGCAGCAGGTGTTGCAGATATCAAACACAGGCGCAGGGAATTTTTCTCTCTTGAATTTTCATTTCAGAAGAAGTAGAATCTCAATCATTGAAATGAGCTTGTCATTACAGGAGATGTCTTTTTGAGCTTATCAATTTTCGCGAGGGAAGTTAAATCACGGGGAGGGTGTGTGGCTGGGTTGGAAGGATTCCGTAACTCATCTCCTCTTTACGATTTTGCTTAGCATTGAGTACAGTTGGATGTTTTCCATGTTCACAATTTCAGAATTCTCTGCAGCCAATTTTAATTTGGAGGTAAAGTACTGCTGATGAGACCTGAGGCTGAATTTATTCCTCTAAAAAGTTCACAAATTGCTCAAACCATCCTGACATAATCCACGTAGAGCTGAGCCATTCGATAATTTCATGAAATTACCTGCTTGTGCATTTCTTTTTTCTGTTCTTAAAATTTAATACATGATTTTAACTGAAATTCAGACAAAATCTATGCTTTATAATTCAAACTGAATGACCGAAGAAATATTTAGAAATAAGGCAGCTGCAGAGCCACAATTTTTAATTCTCTGACTTTTCCAAAGGTAGGGATAGTAACCGGAGGGCTTCTGGTGGCAACCCTATTCGCGAGGACGGCGTACTCACCTCCATCTGCGAAGGCCGGTCGGGCGAAAGCTGCTGGGTCGTGGCGTGGGAATGCGGCTCTCTGAGGGCTCTCAGGGTGTCCGGGGGCTCATTTTTCGCTTTTGCACGGCATGGCGGCCCCCGAATTGCGAAAGTAAACACTCACTCGGCAAGAAAGGCGCACTCTGTGTATCTAATCTAGCCTCCTTTTGCGTCCGTCCGTCTGTCCGTGTGTGTCGGCGGCCACCATACACTCTCAAAGCCCGCCCATTTAATTGCTCTCGCTCACAAAAAGGCAGGGGATTTTCAGTGCAGCTCAACACCATGCTTCTTCTCTCCGCAGCTCGCCTCAGCGGCAGCCTTTCAAATTTTGCCAACGACCAACCGACCGTCGCCGCGGCAGGAAATGGATTTAAATCTTTAAAAAAGAATCACAAACCAACGTTGCAGAGGAATTTTCGTTCCTCATCTCTTCAGTAAAGGGTTAAAACCAACGGAAAACATTTTAATTTTCTAACATCTGCTCTGTCTTAAGCTTTATTGATCCAACAATCAAGTAATTCACGGTTCACTTCGCATATAATAATTTATTTAAAATTTGCATAATCGGAGGAGTAAAGAGAGCAGCGGAGAAGACGCTGTGTGGTAATAATTCGCCGGATGGAGCTCCTGCAGCGGAGTGCCTGGAAGTTAGACAACCTGCGCGACCGCACGGCCTCCCCTCCACCGCGTCTCCGCAGCTCAATATTCTTGCACGCCCCTCCTCTGGACGCGGAGTAGTAAAATAAAAGTTAAAGTCGACCAAAATTTGCATTTTTTTCCTATGTCATTGGTGCAGCCCCGATGCGCACTGCAGTTTTATTTAAATTTCTCCGTAATTTACCTAAAAATTTTGTGGTACGATGGAAAAATAAGAAAAATATTTCGAAAGAAAGAAAGCAGAGGCGAATAATCTGGTAATATTTTATTCCCCAATCGATTGAATGTCATTTTAAAATAATTATTTCTTATTATGTATAGAAAGCTTTTCGCGTGAGGCCACTTGGATAAAAAAATCCAAGATTTGCACAACAAATAATTAAAATGCAAAATGTTTGACTAAATCTTTAATGTCTGTAAAATTTAAGTATGTGAGAAAAAAAGAAGAGATATTGCATGCATTAAATTTAAAATCCATTCCACCATTTTTTTTTTAAATTTTGCTATGTACGTTTTCATAATATATGGAATTTTAGGTGTAGTGAGGAAAGTCTTCAAGAAAATAACCCTGAATATACCAAAAATACAAAGATAATACAAAAAGAATATAAAATATAGCACAAATAATTGAATCCATTAATTAATTCAGAAGAATATAGCCTCAATTTATTTTTAAATTGGAAAAACAATGAAAAATATTTAGCATTTAAATTAAATGCTCATTGTAGCGCACGATTAAATATGTAAACGGTTCCAGAACAATGAATTGTAAGAAATGTATGGTGGTCCTCTGTTAAACGAATATTATACGGAAAAAACAAATAATTTGAAGCAGAAAATCTCCCAAAACTTCTGTAATTACAATAATAATAATATCCCTCGCCTCTCTAATTATTGATTAATAGAACTAAAAATATGAAAAATTCTTACTACATTAATAAATAAAATATTCGTCCTGGTCCTGGCAAAATTGCGTAACTTTCAACAACCAAACGCGAATTTCCTTGTTGCAAGAAAAGGTCAACAATCAATTCGAAAATGAAATTTGGGTGTTTGTTGAACGTTGCGCAATTTTGCCGGGACCAGGACGATATAATTAATGGGTTAATTGTAGGTTTTTTGCCTTAATTTGATTTTATTTCGTAATTTCTATGAGTATGCGGCTTCCTTGTGAGAATTTTCTTCGCGCGCTTCTGCGGCCGGTAATTCTGTTGCTGCGCTCGCTGGAGTCCAAGGAGGTTTCCAGTCTCCAGCAGTACGTCCACTCCCCCTCCACCGGCACAGCACACATCCGCCTCCACCTAACCCTAACACTCTTTAACTTGTTGACAAAAGCAGAACACCTGTTAAAATGGGACCTGTATAATGGTAACCGCGGCCGATTCGACGCCCTCAGCCCTTCTATAGCGGCCGAGACTTCAGGTGAGACCATTCCGCATTTCTAAAACAATAAACTGTTGGAAAATATTTAAAAAATTCGCGAGATCTGGCACTTGGTGAGAGCCCGTTGAACGCACACCTGATTGTGCACTGAAGCACACACAAATTGCAATTCGGTTTCTAATTTTTATTGCAACTTTCTTCGTGTCGATCGAACCGCAGATTTCTCGCAGTTGCACCAATACTTCGTCAGAAGGACGAGCGCAATCCGAATCTTATCATGTAATTTGTTTTCGTTCATCTGTCGGCATGGAAACAGTAGCAGGTGCTCTGGAATGCGAGAATTAACAAACTGCGCTTATCTCCAGTCAATCACATTATTTTCATAACTATTTTTGCAGGGCTAGTTGATTTAATTGCTCTCCACCATGGACCACTCGGAGCTGGTGGCTGAGATGCCCAACGTGGAGCGGCTGAGCGTGCAGGAGCGGCTGCACCTGGCTCGCCGCCGCCGTCTGCAGCAGCTCAGGTCGTGGTCGCAGTTCGAGAAGGAGTGGCTCAAGAGGAGGAACAGCCAGAACCACAACACCATCCGCAACACTGCCAACAGGAAAATCAAGTTCAACAACAGTGTCGTCCTGCTCGAGGCTGCCGCCAGAAACGATATTGACGAAGGTTCATAGATAACACTATGAATTAGATTTGATTTTTATAGTACTTACAATGTTTACTTTTCTTGATAACAAGGGGATTTGGTTTCGTTACGTGTTCTGGTATGCAATGTTTTAGCGTCTAAATTTAAAGGGAGCACTTTTTCAATGTGAATTTCATGAAAGGAAAATTTTTTAAGTAATTTTAAAATTCAATTTGTCACGGTGATTTTTTAATGATCAACTTACCAATTAACAATAGCTTGTTTTTTCATATTTAAAAGAAATATATTTTAATTTCAGTGAGGTATCTGCTGAAGCAAGGTGTTGATCCTGACGCCACAAATGAAGATGGCCTGACTGCCTTACACCAGGTAAATTTGAAAAATCTTTTTATTTTTAAATGTAATTACAATTTTTCGATTTTTTTCAGTGCTGCATTGACGATAACGAGAAGATGCTTTTGCTGCTGCTCGAGTTTGGTGCGAACGTGAATGCAGAGGACTCGGAAAAGTGGACGCCTCTGCACGCGGCCGCCACCTGCGGACACCTGCACCTGGTCAAAATTCTGGTGGCCCATAGTGCCAACCTGCTGGCCGTGAATGCGGATGGGAACATGCCTTATGATATTTGCGAGGACGAGCCTACCTTGGACTTCATCGAGGGCGAAATGGCCAAACAGGGAGTCACTCAGGTTGGTTAATTAAATTATTATGGCTATGGGATTTTTATTCAGTTATTTCGTTTTATTCTTTTGAATTATTTTAAAATTTTCTTTACGTTTTCATATTTATTATTTTTGCATTAAATTTATTGGACAAAATGATTAAAGCATTTTTTCGATTTTGTTTTTTAAACCATTAAATTTAATTAAAAATTAATATATTTATTTAATTTAATTGGGGAGCGGCATTGATATATAATAAATTAATTTTAAAGAGAAATGTTTGCTGTGGATTCCTCATAATATCAGAATTTTTGGAATAACTGTCTTAATTTGCGGACTATGAAGCCTTGAAAACAATTAAATTTTTACCAAGCAACCGGCCAAATTTAATTTGATATCTCCAGGACGCAAATAAATTTTAGAATGAGGTAAATTTGTTAAACTGACGCTGAAAAATGAGCACTGAATGATATTTTAAAAACAAGAAAAAAAATGTTAAGAGTTGCAACAAATTAATGAAAATGATATAATTTTAAGTGTAAGATTTAAAGGTTTAAACATCTCCACGTTGTTTGTTAAAACATCTCAGTTATTATTTCGAAAAATGAACTTTAAAAGTGACTCAAGCCGGAAACAGAAAATATTAGGTCATAAAAACAAACGTCTTAGAAATTAAAAGATAAATCTGTCAATCCTTTCCTGTAAACTGTTGAGTTCTAAACCAATTTATGAAAGAAAACTACAACAAAAATGTTTTCCAAATCAAAATATTAATATTTTAATAGAAATAATGTTAGATTTAGTTCCTTAAAAAATTCCTTGTGGTTAAAATTAAAATAGTATCTTAATATTTACTTTTTTAGGAACTTATCGATGAGACAAGAGGGTCAACTGAATTACAAATGTTGCGCGAGCTTCAGGACATCGTCGACAAAGGAGGAGATCTCGAGATGTGTGACGAAACTCACGGGGCAACTCCAGTAAGTCTTAAAATTAATTTATCAAACTGATTTTGGAACTGAGAAATTCTCCTCCTCAGCTTCACATTGCCGCTGCAAATGGGTATCTTCAAGTGGTAGATTTTCTTCTCGACCATCACGTGAGCACCGACGTCAAAGACCGGGATTTGTGGCAGCCAGTTCACGCTGCTGCTTGCTGGGGACATGTAATAACCTTCATAATTCCTTTACTGGATTTGATTTTTATTTATATTTCCTCTGCAGCTAGAAGTTGTCGAAGCCCTAGTTCAGGCTGGTGCTGATTTGAATGCCAAAAACAAACACTCAGAGACCCCCGCAGGTTTGGTTCTTTTTTAATTCACTTGGCGGCGTTAATTTAACTCTCAATTTTAGACATATGTGAAGATCCTGAAATCCGGGAGCGAATCCTGCACTTAAAGACGGAGCAGGAAAGTAAAAGGGCTCAGGAGCAGCAGAAGCGGCGTGGCGTCCGGCGCTCGCAGTCCAACAACACGCGCACGCAGAACGTGCGGAGAACGTCGATTCGTGATAAAAGCCTCACTTCCAAAAAGGAGGCTGTGGCGGAAGCAAGACTGCGTCTTCAAGTTAGAGACGTAAGCCGTCTCTTTAATTAGTAGTTGACATTCATTAATTTGTCTCTGACAGACCCCAATAACCCCTCAGAGTGATCTCCCAATGGCGTTTGAGAACGGAGTAGAACCCGCGAGAACGGAATTGGCAGCTGTTAGGAGAGCTCCTGAAGGAATGGACAGCGAAGCCAACGAAAACGAAAACCCTATTGCTCTAGGTAAGAAAATGAATTCTTACACTTTCACCTATTTCAAAATTATCCTCCTTGAAAAGTGTGATAACTCTTGAAACATGTTTTATGCAACGCGTTGGGAGAGTTCCCCTTTTTCCCACGCTTGCTGCTGGGAACCAAATTGAATGAGTGACCTTTAGTGAAGATAAATGAGGCAGATTTACAACTCTTTCGCGTATTGTTAGGTTTGCGATTTCTTGCCAACTGGATTTTTTCACTCTTGTCGATTTTAGTCAATTTCTCTCTAGGGAATTAAGAGAAAATATTATTCTCTTAGTTCAAGATCCACATCTTCTTCTTTTTTGAGTTGAAGACATAAATTAATATTAAAATTGTAATCTTATTTGAACCAAACGATGTGTAATGAGTGGCTAATTATTATTGTTTGAAATAATGTAATCATACTTAAAATTTAAGGTCATCATTTTTTCTCCTTAATAATTCACGGCAGATTTTGCTTCATAACAGCAGCCATTTTTAGCAATATTATTAATTTTATTGTTAGCCTTGCTTGATATGGCAAAAAAATTGATTCAACATGGAAGATAACTTTGCTAAAGAACTAAAACTTCAAATTAGAGCTTACATCGGGATCGGGAAACTTTCGGGTATTTTTTTCGGGATAGGAATCCTGATGAGCAATTCCAGGCGAATTTGACCTCCAAAATTTTTAGATCAATTTTTTGGCGTTGAAATTTTTAAGTAATATTTATATATGCTAAAAGTACTTTTTAATAGATAGAGAAATTCCAGGTTTGAAGCTTAGGAATTCAGGACTTAGTCATGAGTTACAGTCCACCTTTCATTCACAGCGAACTCGATTTTCAAAGATTTAAGAGATAGCAAATAAATAGGGAACGCTCCCATTCCCGAGCTTCAAACCTGGAATTTCACCATCTTTAAAACAAGCAGTTTTTTTAGTGGCACGTACAAATTTCAACGCTAAAATCCCGTCCAATGTGCAATCGATCTCCAAATTTCCAAACTCCCCTGAATTGCCCTGATGGTAAAATTTGATAACATGCAAATGGAAGGGAAACAAGAAAAAGAAGACCATTTTTAATTTAAATATATATTTTGACACGTTTTCCTCTACATTAAAACTTGTAGACATTTGTATGAAATGACGAGCGAGTTCAGTATGTTATCGTTTCGGGTTTTCCCAAAAATAAAAATATAAAATTTTCGGACAGTGCAAAAGTAAATATAAATGATTTTTAAATGATAACTAGAATAATATAGTTAATGTAGTTTCTAAGAGTCTGTAAAAATGGATCAAGAAACCAGATCATTTCGATTATTAAAATAAATTTTAACATATTTTTCTCTCCATTTTTTCAGGTGCCAACTGTAAGACGGACGACGACTCTAAGAAAATCAACATCCACGTGTCAGTGACGATAAACGCTGGCACACTGGCCGACCTGAAGAAGCAGAGGGCGCAGATCCGCAGCTCGTCGGCAGACATGAGCCTGAGCTCGGCCGACACGCACCCGCCGTCCTCTTTGTCCTCGCTGAGCATGACCAGACTGGACGAGGTGATCGGCGCCGAGAAGCCTTTTAATCGCTTTTCTGGGGACACAAGCGAGGCCATTTGCGACGTCTCGCGCACCTCCAGACGATGTACCATCCTTTGAGTCCCTCATTACGCTCAAATTATTTTCTGACAGCCAAACACTTTGAACTTCCTCGAAGAAAGAATTCTTTCGACCTATTTTTCATCTGACTGTTGACGCGATTGATCAGCAATCTTATCGTAGTTTGTAGTATAAATGTGTGGCAACGGTGACTAATATGCCACCTGTCTAAGCAATAGAGACAAAAGAAACATATTCATATAAAATTAAAACACATCACACAACTGGCAGTGATAAGGGCAGGCTTTTTGGGGGTTTAGAGCAGAACGCGGTGGCGCTTGAGTTCGCTTTTTGATCTCTTGGCCCGTCCACCGAAATCAGTACTGATTTTTCAAACCGTCGTTTTGAGCTCCAATTTTGACTCGCTATAACTGTTTCATAATATTAAAACGTGTACTTAATTTTAGACAAAACTTTGCGGTAGCGTGAATCGGCATATTTTTAACAGATCAAAAGGGCAGCTGCATCATAAAACACACATATAATACGCATTACTCACTGAGCATTCCATTTTATTAAATTATTATTTTTATATGTAGAAACAACGACTTAGTAAATAGGAATATTTACATCAAGATAGCGCACTTGTAAAATAGCACAAAGAGTAAATCCTCCATCCTAGATTGATTTATAAATATGGTTGATTGCAATAGGCAGGTACCTGTGAAAAAAGTTAAGTTTGGTGTGTTTAATTTGGTAAAAGAAAAAAATCCCCACTGCATGAAGTGCATATCTATATTTCGACTGTCTATATATTTAAAAACGGAAATCAAGTACGCGCACATACATGTAGTCGGACCCATTCTCAATAAAGTAATTGATTAAAGCACAGTTCAATTAGCTGAGTTTTCTTGTCACACAACCTCTAGTCACTCAAAAAATGGTGCACCACAAAAAATCACTGGATTTTAAGCTCGTAATCGTGTTTTGGAGCTGTGTAGGATGATGATTCATTATTAGAGAGCTAAGCAAATCAAGTGCAAAAAAGTCATTTTTAAGAAAATAATTATTGTAGTTATATACACTTTGTTTGCTCAAACGTGCAACTTCTACTAACAAAAATATCCCCTCTACAAGTTTTTATCATTCTGTCAAAAAACGTTCTACCTGAAATTTGAGTTCAGAAAAATAATCTTGATTTTTTCGCGATGGAATTTGGTTTAATTTGACTCATTATGATTTAAAATATATAAATGTTTTTTCCATAAAAGAAATTTGACCTCAAGAATAATAATTGAAGCAGATTTGAAAAATGCTTAATGAAAATTCTCAAATGGAAGAGTATATTTAGACCCACAGGTCTGCTGGAGACCTTTAAAATTGGTGAATACAGAAACTTCCTGTTTAATTGGTTCAAACCGGCCTTTATTATTTTGAGTCAAACGAAGCCTTGTCTGACCGTGCTCTGCTTTTGCAATGAAGAATCTCATCCTACCAATTTTATTTTAATAATTTGGTTCTTTCGTTTTTATAGATTCAAATTTGTTTATTACGGATCAGCAGGGCAACTGTGCCCCATATGGCAATTATATGGCAATTGCAATACCGAAATAATACCATGCAAACGAAGAGCACAATATTTAATAATATATACCTATAATAACTTATAACGTAGGAATTTCAGTTTACACATTATCTGAGACCAAATTATTTTCAATTTGAGTGTTTCGTCATTATATTATTGCTTTAAAAACAATAACCAATTTTTAAAATAATAAGAAAATGGTTCAAACTATATAATATAGTACAAATAAAATTTAAACATTTAACACAATACAATTCAGCTATAGCTGGCACGCACGTTTCCCGCCACCTAACCCCTAAACTATTTTAATTTAGCTCGCCCCCACTCGGGGGTGTGTTAGCCACCTGATTGACCATCAACAGATGACACGTGTCTTGCTTCGTGTTTATCTCTGAAAGCACGCGAGGGCCATTAAAATAACGAACTGCGGGCCACAGCCATCCGCTTTTTACATTTTTACCCTTAATTTTATTGCTTTGTTTCACAATGGTAGATGACCTGGACCTGGTTAAACTGACCAGTATGCAGTTAATGCGTACGCGCTACTGCGAGGACCGCATTCGGCGAATCGCCTTGAATTTCGGTCTCTCGCCATCGGCCGCGGCCAAAATTCAATTCATCACAGATATTCGTAAGTTAAAAATATTATCTTTAAATAATTGAAATATTTTAATATTTTTAAAAGATAGCCAGAACGTTTATGTGACAAGAGTTTTTAATAAAAAAGAGCAGGAAAAACCAATATTTTGCCAAATTTCTTATTGATTCATTGTTGATTAATACAAAATTGCCAGAGATGCACATAAATTGAGAATGAAAAGCACCACATGGTCTAAAAACCGTTCCTTCAACTGAAAAAAATCCCAAAAGCCGACTGACAAGTGCTGTTGACTGTTTTGTTAAATATTTATACGGACCATATTACTAGTTATATTCATTTCTTTGTGTTGCGATATCAGTTGTCAATGGCGGTTTGCGCTTCAATCTTTGAACATCCGCAGAAATACAATGAAAAAGTTAGTAGTATAGTACATCAAAAATTGTTTCAAGAATCTTTGAATCAAAACAAAAATAATCCAATTTTACTTGTTCGTGCAGGATCTTGTTTTAATCGGACCTGAATCGACTAATAACAGTTTTAGTAATTCCTTTAGTTGACAAGGATTGTGTTTTTTGCTTGCAAAATCAATGATTTAAAAATATTATGCAAGAAGATCAAAACAGTGTGTGCGTCAGCATTGCTGATATTAGTGATATTAATTTAAAATTAAAAGCAATTCAATTATTTACTAACGAAAACGACATCACTGTTATCTTCCATCCAGTCCAATTTTAATTAAATTTTCTGATTTGTTTTTCAGCTTCATCCTTGCTCGTAAAGGTTGTGAAACACATCATGACAACTGAGTGCACAAGTCTAATTCGGGATGAAAGTGACATGAAAATCTTGATGTACCCGGCTCTAAGGCTCTACATGGCACTTGGTCCAAAAGTCATCGACTTGACCGCCTTTTTGTCTTTCTGTCCGATTCGGCTGAAATATCAATATCTAAAATCGGTTTGTATACAATATAAAAAATGAGAATCTTTCTTTTTCATTTCGGGAAAATTTATGTTTGCATAGGCAGTGATTAGGATTTCGCAGTTGACTCCCAACATCGAAGAGCTTTTGCTGTCGAGCAAAACCCCCCGGTACTACAGAAATTTCGATTCGATCGTGGATGCTGAGATGTTGAAGGCGCTGTACCGGCTTACAAATCTGCGGGTTCTTCAGCTGGATGAATGGTGCAGCTTCGAACTCAAAGACGCACTGCAACTGTGCGAAAATCTACCTGGGTTGCAAGTCCTAAGCATCAACTTCCCAGACAGCTTTAATGATTACGACGACGATTTTGATGATGATCATGACGAATGCGCGGCATTGTTAAAAAGATGCTTGTCGAATTTGAAAGAATTTATCTACACGACAAGGGAAAATGACACACTTAGAACAGAGTGCATGAGGAATCTTTCGAATCTTTCGAATCTTCGCGTTTTTCATGAGTATTCTGATCTCTTCCGCCCAAAGGAAGACTACGACCCCTCTACTCCAAACGAAGTAGTCCCTGGATACTCAAATCTTCAACACTTTTATATAGATTTTGATATGGACATCATAAGTGGGGACGTTCAATTAACAAACCCTCACATCAGGCACATTATGGTATACAAATTAAATCAATTTTTTTGCTAATATATTTTGATAATTTCAAGTCCTTTGCTTATGTAAATGTTTCAGATGCTTTGGTTTCGGGAACCAGATTGGGTGTGGGATTATTGGGAAAATGTTTTGAGCTTCTCCAATATTGAGAGCTTGACTTTCCTTGGCTTCCCGCCCGACGTTTTGTTCCGCTTTATTGACACTTACGGAGCTAAATTAAATGCACTGAGCATCCATCACGACAACCGCGAGATGGAGCCGTTCCTGAACTTAAATCGCATGTTGACTGCATGCCCGTTGCTTGAGAGACTACGATTGCGTCTAGTCATCAACGACCCAGAGCCGATCACCTTTTACGCTCGTCTCAAAGAAGTCGAATTGAATTTTGCGTTGTAAGTATTATTTAGAATGGAAGATTGGGCATTTCAAACGACCGTCTATTTATTCTGTGTGAATTTTTCTTTTTAACACCATATTACGCACGAATCCGTCAATTTTAAGGCTTTTTTGAACTCTGCTTCTCACTGGAATTTAAAACAAACCAATGATATATGTGCAACGGCATCAATTTAACATCCGTTTTTTTTTTATTTTATTATAAACACAGATATCACGCATAAACCTATAAATTGTCAATGAGGCAAAAATATTTAAACAAAAATTAGATTTTTATACTTGGAAGCTGTCTTTTCCCTGTGCGTCTGATTTTCTTTTTGACACAATGTAAGCACAAAGCAATTTTAAGGCTTAATGATGTAGTTTTTAATGAATTAAGAATTCAATAAAATGCGAAATGGCCTAAATAGTCAATGCGTATGAGATTAAAAGACGAAAATTGTATGGCATCGTCAAATATAATTTTAAAATGTATTTTCATTCGCAGTCTGGACGGAAGCAGGGACGAGACGGTGAATATTTTGAGTGCACCAGACTTGGAGAAAGTCATCTTGAGCAACCCATGCCTCGAAGATCTGATAAAGCTAACTTCAAAAGTCACCAAGAAAGAAATCCTGCAGAAGGTCAAGACTCTCGTCATTGAACTGGAGATAATTTCTTTTGCTCTTTTCACCAACGTGGACCAATTTAAAGGAATCGTTGAGTTCATCAAATGCGCGGCAGCTTGCCTTAGTAATTTGACAAATTTAAAGTTCTACTTGAATGAAAGAAGGAGTGAATATTCCACGCTGGCAAAAAGTTTGAGAAATGAAAGGACAACAAATGAAGAATATCCGGACGTGACTGCCTTTTTCTTCGGTGCTAATATTAATAACGAATCAACCAGCTGGTTCGTAGATGAAAAACTCATAAACATTCTTGACAGCTATACTGAAAGTGGAATTTTGATTGGAGACAAAATTAAATATGTTTTGTAATGTATATATTTGTGAAGCAATAAAAAAAATGTTTGCAAAAACCCCATTTTGTGTATGATCAGCGGTAGATATATGAGGTTCAGTTTACATAGATCGATAATAATTGTCGAGGCCCAAACACCGTTTAATTATACTTAATTAGGATTTTTGCTGAAGTTTCACGACAGTACAAAAATTAAAAAATCTTCAGCCTCATCAGGTTAACACAACGCATTATGTAGTTTAGCACTTGACGTAATTAGCGTCAAGGCAAAGTCAATTTATTATAGTAGAGCACGTCCTTTTACTCACTGTTTTCTGTTTATAATTTAACAATCATAATTAAATGAAAAAAGTTTGCGGACGCACGCTGCACTTGACGAAATCTAAACAATAAACAAAAAGTCTAAATTAAATCATCGATTTTTAGATCGTGTCCAACCCAGGTCCAACCATAGATGATTAGAGATTCAATCATTGAAGGATAAAATTTTGAATTGCATCGATGTCTTCGCTAAAAATTAAGTCTGATATTATTCGCTCTTGATTACTTTTATTTGTGCTTGGCGCAATGTTTGCCGTGCGAGAGTTTGGATTGTGATGGAGGGAGGTGAATGAGGAACGAGACCCTGATATATTACCGAGGAATAATTTGAATTGCGCCTTTAACATATGCGTGGAGCATTTTGCTACTCATTTCACTAGAAAGAATTTGTTAATTTTTTCAGTTCTCATTTTGAAAATTACCAAGCGAGGCATACAGTTATAGCTGCTAAATTTTGTCTTTTTGAGATGTCAACTTGTAACATTTCGAATATATTAGTGTGCACGCCTTTCCCGGTCTTCGGAAAGGAAAAAAAATACAGCTCGCGCACAAAAATTCTAAAAATGTGATTTCGATTAGTTTTGCGTTCTGCAAATTATAAATGTTAACTAATAATAGAAATTTCATCTTTAAGTGCGGCTTGTTATCCATTACAGTTTATATAAAACGATGAAGCGAATGGATTTTCCCTCAAAATGTAAATTATATATGTTAATAACGTGAAAACGTGAAAAAGATTTATTTCTACTTATATCAAACTCAAAAAAGCATGAATGTTTTGCAAATCTAATGTACAAAATACTTATTTAATATTTCTTTTATTTCTAATCCGTCGATGGTCAAAATATGTGTTTAATTTAGAGCGTTCATCGGGAGCGGGGGTTAAGTGCGGGACTCCCGAATTTTCACGTCCCTACCGGTATCGCGGGGGCCTACTGCGTTGACCAGCAGCGCGACAGGAAAAGTACCGGGAGTGTAAAGTCAGACGCAATCGGGACAGACGGGAGAGCTGTCTGTGAGATCGAAATAGTTGACAATTATTTCGCTTTAATTTAATGTTCATTTAAATTATTATATGTATTATCATTGTTTTTAGATTTTTTGGCCGCAATTTTTTCTTGCTGCGAAACCAAAAAGAAAAATTATACCCCGATATATATGGTGCTTTTACTTGCGTTATGTTCCTGTTAAGCGCTGCAGGGGGACAAATTTAGTCTGAATAGTTTATTGATTTAATATATTGACAAAATTACCTATTTTGTCTCATTATCTTCTAACTTTTGAAGTTTTACTTAGTTGAACGCTCTAATTTAAAGACACCGCTCTGCAGGAAACTTTTAAAATTGGTGAATACAGAAAATTCCTGTTTAATTAGTTTAAACCTTTATTATTTTGAGTCGAACGAAGCCTTGTCTGGTTGTGCTCTTTAGCAGTGCAGAATTACATTCTATCTATTTTTTAATATTTTGGTTCTTTCATTTTTATATGGTATTTTGAATACCGGAAATACCATACAGACAAAGAGCAATATTTAATAATATATACCTCTAATAACTTATCACGTAGGAATTACAGTTTACACACTATCTGAGATCAAAATATTTTAAAATTGAGTGTTTCGTTATTATAATGCTTTATAATCAAATTTACAACCAATTTAAAAAAATAATAAGAAAATGGTTCAAAGAGAATACAGCCCAAATAAAATTTAAACTTTTCTTGCCCGTTTTAACACACAATACAATCTAGCTATAGCTGGCACGCACGTTTCCCGCCACCTAACACCTAAACTATTTTAATTTAGCTCACCCCCACTCGGGGGTGTGTTAGCCACCTGATTGACCATCAACAGATGACACGTGTCTTGCTTCGTGTTTATCTCTGAAAGCACGCGCGGGCCATTACAATACCGAACTGCGGACAGTAGCCATCCGCTTTTTACATTTTTACCCTTAATTTTATTGCTTTGTTTCACAATGGTAGATGACCAGGATCTGGTTAAACTGACCAGTATGCAGTTCATGCGTACGCGCTACTGCGAGGACCGCATTCGGCGAATCGCCTTGAATTTCGGTCTCTCGCCATCGGCCGCGGCCAAAATTCAATTCATCACAGACATTCGTAAGTTAAAAAATTTTATCTTTAAATAATTGATATATTTTAATCCTTTTAAAAGATAACCAGACGGTTTTTGTGCCAAATGTTTTTAAAAAGAGCAGGAAAAACCAATATTATGCCAAATTTCTTATTGATTAATTGTTGTGATTAATACAACATTGCCAGAGATGGGCATAAATTGAGAATGAAAAGCACCACATGGTCTAAAAGCCGTTCCTGCAACTAAAACAAATCCCAAAAGCCGACTGACAAGTACTGTCGACTGTTGTTAATATTAAATATTTATATAAGGACCATATTATCAGTTATATTTATTTCTTTGTGTTCTTTGTGTTGCGATATCAATTGTCTATGGCGGTTTGCGCTTCAATGTTTGAACACATGCAGATATACAATGAAAAAATTAGTAGTATAGTACATCAAAAATTGTTTTAAGAATCTTTGAATCGAAACAACAATAATCCAATTTTACTTGTTCGTGGAGGATCTTGTGATTCTTGTGTAATCGGACCTGAATCGACTAAAATAACTATTTTAGTAATTCCTTTAGTTGACAAGGATTGTGTTTTTTGCTTGCAAAATCAATGATTTAAAAATATTATGCAAGAAGATCAAAACAGTGTGTGCGTCAGCATTGCTGATATGAGTGATATTAATTTAAATTTAAAAGCAATTCAATTATTTACTAACGAAAGTGACATCACTGTTATCTTCCATCCAGTCCAATTTTAATTAAATTTTCTGATTTGTTTTTCAGCTTCATTCTTGCTCGCAAAGGTTGTGAAACACATCATGACAACTGAGTGCACGAGTCTTATTCGGGATGAAAGTGACATGAAAATCTTGATGTACCCGGCTCTAAAGCTCTACATGGCACTTGGTCCCAAAGTCATCGACTTGACCGCCTTTTTGTCTTTCTGTCCGGTTCGGCTGAAATATCAATATCTAAAATCGGTTTGTATACAATATAAAAAATGATAATCTTTCTTTTTCATTTCGGGAAAATTTATGTTTGCATAGGCAGTGATTAGGATTTCGCAGTTGACTCCCAACATCGAAGAGCTTTTGCTGTCGAGCAAAACCCCCCGGTACTACAGAAATTTCGATTCGATCGTGGATGCTGAGATGTTGAAGGCGCTGTACCGGCTTACAAATCTGCGGGTTCTTCAGCTGGATGAATGGTGCAGCTTCGAACTCAAAGACGCACTCAAACTGTGCGAAAATCTACCGGGGTTGCAAGTCCTAAGCATCAACTTCCCAGACAGCTTTAATGATTACGACGATTTTGATGATGATTGTGACAAATGCGCGGCAGTGTTAAAAAGATGCATGTCGAATTTGAAAGAATTTATCTACACGACAAGGGAAAATACCACTCTTAGAACAGAGTGCATGAGGAATCTTTCGAATCTTCAGGTTCTTCATGAGTATTCTGATCTCTTCCGCCCAAAGGAAGACTACGACCCCTCTACTCCAAACGAAGTAGTCCCTGGATACTCAAATCTTCAACACTTTTATATCCACTTAAATATGGACATCATAAAGGAGGACGTTCACTTAAAAAATCCTCACACCAGACACATTATGGTATAAAAATTAAATTAATTTTTTTGCTAATATATATTTTGATAATTTCAAGTCCTTTGCTTATGTAAATGTTTCAGATGCTTTGGTTTTGGGATCCAGATATTGTGTGGGATTATTGGAAAAATGTTTTGAACTTCTCCAATATTGAGAGCTTGACTTTCCTTGGCTTCCCGCAAGACGTTATGTTCCGCTTTATTGACACTTACGGAGCTAAATTAAATGCACTGAGCATCCATCACGACAACCGCGAGATGGAACCGTTCCTGAACTTAAATCGCATGTTCACTGCGTGCCCATTGCTTGAGAGACTACGATTGTGTCTAGTTATCAACGACCCAGAGCCGATCACCTTTTACGCTCGTCTCAAAGAAGTCGAATTGAATTTTACGTTGTAAGTATTATTCAGAATGGAAGATTGGGCATTTCAAACGACCGTCTAATTATTCTGTGTGATTTTTTTCTTTTTAACACCATATTACGCACGAATCCGTCAATTTTAAGGCTTTTTTGAACTCTGCTTCTCACTGGAATTTAAAACAAACCAATGATATATGTGCAACGGCATCAATTTAACATCCGCTTTTTTTATTTTATTATAAACACAGATATCACGCATAAACCTATAAATTGTCAATGAGGCAAAAATATTTAAACAAATATTAGATTTTTATACTTGGAAGCTGTCTTTTCCCTGTGCGTCTGATTTTCTTTTTGAACCAATGTAAGCACAAAGCAATTTTAAGGCTTAATGATGTAGTTTTTAATGAATTAAGAATTCAATAAAAAGCGAAATGGCCTAAATAGTCAATGCGTAAAAGATTAAAAGAAGAAAATTGTATGGCATCGTCCAATATAATTTTAAAATGTATTTTCATCCGCAGTACGGACGGAAGCAGGGACGAGATGGTGAATATTTTGAGTGCACCAGACTTGGAGAAAGTCGTATTGAGCAACCCATGCCTCGAAGATCTGATAAAGCTAACTTCAAAAGTCGCCAAGAAAGAAATCCTGCAGAAGGTCAAGACTCTCGTCATTGAACTGGAGATAATTTCTTTTGCTCTTTTCGCCAACGTGGACCAATTTAAAGTAATCGTTGAGTTCATCAAATGCGCGGCAGCTTGCCTTAGTAATTTGACAAATTTAAAGTTCTACTTGAATGAAAGATGGAGTGAATATTCAACGCTGGCAAAAAGTTTGAGAAATGAAAGGACGACAAATGAAGAATATCCAGATGTAACTGACTTTTTCTCAGGCGCAGATATTAATAACGAATCAGCCAGCTGGTTCGTGGATGAAAAACTCATAAACATTCTTGACAGCTATACTGAAAGTGGAATTTTGATTGGAGACAAAATTAAATATGTTTTGTAATGTATATATAAGCAATAAAAAAATGTTTCCAAAAACCCATTTTGTGTGTGACATTTATAAATGTATATATTCATATATATATGAATTACCAAGCGAGGCATAAAGTTAAAGCTACTAAATTTTTTCATTTTGAGATGTCAAGTTGTATTGTAATATTGTAACATTGCGAATGTTAGTGTGCGCGCCTTTCCCGGTCGTCGGACAGGAAAAAATACAGGTCGCGCGCCATACAAAAATGACAAAAATACTACATATATGTGATATCTATTAGTTTGGCGTTCTGCAAATTATAAAAATTTTAACTAATAATAGATATTTCATTTTCAAGCGCGGCTTGTCACTCATTACAGTTTATATAAAACGATGAAGCGAATGGATTTTCCCCTCAAAATGTAAATTATGTTAATAACGTGAAAAAAGATTTATTTATACTTCTGTCAAACAATTTCAAACTCAAAAATCATGAATGTTTTGCAAATCTAAAATGTACAAAACACTTATTTAATATTTATTTTATTTCTAATCCGTGCGTTGATGGTCAAAATATGTGTATATAATTATATTGTTTTAGTACCTTTAACACCATCAAATTCTAAAAAAGGCATAACTCGTCAGGTGTTTTATAAATACATATGTGGAATACCTGGCGAGAGGGAGGATTTTGGTAAAAATATTTTCACGCATATTGGCCTTTTGCTATCATAAGAGGAAGAAATGTGAAATTTTATAATTTTATTCTATGCAGTGAATGCTGAGAATTTCGTGAATTTTTCCCTCTCGGGTGGTGCGTGGAGTATTCATATATAGTGAGTGGCCAAGCCAGAAATCAGTATACACTTTGATTCCAGCATATCGGCACGAACTGAATTAGACGCTTTCTGTCGGAGAGTTTTATTACTGAAAAAGGTAAAATATGAAAGGTTTTTTTGAATTTTTTTTTTCAGTTATAATTATGTTTATTCAGGAAGAGAGATTTATCGGATATGGAGGGAAGACGTGGTAGTGGCTCATCATCCAAACTCGACAGCAAAGACAAGTTCTTTAACAAACATCAGGGCGACGCAAAGATCCGGTTGAGACAGATCCTTGGTAAGATGCCAAACACTGAAGAGTTGAAGAAAGAAATTGACCGGCTGTACTCCATTGAAAAAGATAAGTGGAAAGCAGCGAATGCTGCAGCGTCGAAAGCAGCAGCCGCAAATGGGGATCAAGAAGATCGCCAAGAAGACGGACCTCCGGAGAGGAGTGATTGAGAATGCAGCTCTTAAAGCACAAAATGAAACTCCTTTTTAGCGAACATTTAGTTTTACCAAAATTTAGTCTAGTGAATAGTGTTAGATATGAATCCGAACTGTATAGTAGTATAGTGTAAAATCGATACATTTGACGAGGTGAAAGACATTTTTCAATAAACCGATTCCAGAAGTCATTCTAGCTAATAACATTTAGTTGTTTAATTAGTAATGATCCCTTCTGTACATAGTTTGCATAGTGTCGACATCGACATAATAAATAATTGTTTAATTCAAGCGATTTGACTCAAAATTTAAATTTCAGAATTATTGCTCACTGCTAAGCACTTAATTAAGCTGATCAACTTTGTATAGAATAAATTCGAACATTCTAGCCCTTGTCCAATTATTGCCTCACCTTTTAGATTTAAAATACGATTTCCATTTGGCGCCAATTTTCCACCAATCACTACATACGCTGTGCTTTTTCATTGGCTAACAAGCTGTCCATATTTGTTTGCAAGGCCGTGTTGAGGTTCAACTCCCTGTCTTTCTCACGATTCCTCAAATATTTACAGTGAGTGTGTAATTGAAAATATGATTAACGTCAATTTTTACGAATGGCATGCCATTCCATTGAAAACACATCTTGTTTGGCGCCCGCTTCGCGCGTTTGATGCATTTTCTATTCTTCATGGAGGGGAACCTTCAATCTTTTTGCGACTTTCTATGTTTTAATTGTTAGTCCCCGTACAAGGTTGTGCAATTTTTTTCCACAGACATTTCGTAAACAAGAATCCCTGCGCCGCTTATTAACCTTATACGTGACAAGTATCATGACCAAATCAGGCAAATGCGGCTGATTTCGAGGACCAAGTGAGCTGTAAAGCAAATCAACATGTGGAAAATTTTCTTCAGAGGTGCGTTGCGCGTTTATTATTACGAATGCATTCCTGTTTTATTGTAATATTGTTTTATATTTAATTTTAGGGGTGCGAGAATCGATTGGGAGGTGCGGAGAACGAGCTGTGGGAACAGCCTGCGAAGGAAATGGATTCGCAAGCGGTCCTAAGCCAGGGAAAGAGGGTCCGAGTTCGAACCCGGAAGGCAACACTGCCAGCCAGGTTGCCTCCAAGTCGGAATGTTCACAAACGCTGCTCAAAGGACTGGGGCTGGTAAAGAATACTAATTTTAAAGAAATTCGTTATTAATAAAATTCTCTTGCTTGCAGGGCACGGTTGTGTGGTTCACGCAGTTTGCTCGCGACTGGCATTGCTGGACGAGGAGACACCATTCGCAATTCGTCGTGAAGGAGGATGAGCACAGGAAGCTGGGCTGTCGGTACAAATGCCTGCTGAAGGTGTTGGCAGGGGTGGCCAAAACGCAGCCCATCGAGGCTGCTACAAGCGAAAGTGATCATTTCGATCCCATCGAAGTCGCAATTGTTCGAAATGAAGACACAACCTCCTCGTCCTCCCCGTATACTGAGCAGGTATTTAGATTTAATAAAAAGTTATTGGTTTACTTATTTTTAAATTAGGAGGTGTCTGACGCACAAAAACAGCTGAAAGAAATCGGCAGCAACATTGACAACATCCTTGGTGTCTGTTACCAAAATCAGTCGAAACCAGAAATGGCTTTGGAGAATTTCAAGCTGGCTTGGTCTGGTGGCAATGTCAGAGCGTGCTACAATTTGGGTCTGTGCTACGAGCTTGGTGTAGGAACTGATCCGGACCCAGTCAAGGTGACTCAATTAATTCAATTATGTGATAAAAATGGTTTCTATGCTGATTTACGTGGCTTTTTTTGCCTTATTTCGCTAGTTATGGCTCCAATTGGTTAAGTTTTTTTTTAATTCCAAAGCTTGAAAAATTTTTATTTTTTCTCTGAATGTCTGGACTATTTTTCTTTGTCAAAATTAATCTTAGACAGAATGATAGTGATTTTTATTTAAAAAAAGAAAATGATATTTCATGAAAGTTTGTTTCAAACACTTTCTTCCTAAAGGGCTCCAATTTTACCAAAGCAAAGGAAATTGATTGCTTCCGTGGTGAGAAAAATTATGAAAATGTAATATTGTAGAAGATTAAAATAGTACTTTTGAATCTTGAAAGATATTTTATATTTTTCAATATTAAATTTTCAAAAAGGGTCTGTGTTAGGCCTCGTTAAAATTCACCAGTTGATAGTAGCTTCAAAAACTAACTATATTCAGAAAGCTGATTGAATTTCCAGTTTTTCCCCCTATTGGACAAATTTTTCTCCAATTTGCTATTTTAGGACAGAATTAGTCTGAAAATATTTTCCTTTATTTTTTTTGAGAAATCCAAATACCCAAAATTAATTTACTTAATTTATTCATTCAAGTCAAGTTATTTATTTATTATAAGAAATGAGCACAACTGATCTAAATTATGTTTTTTTACTGTCTGTTCTTCTAGGCCGCTGAGTACTACAAAACAGCCGCCAGTCTGGGCCACGTGCAGGCGGCATACAACCTGGGCGTCTACTACGCGCAGGGCCGAGGTGGGCTGCCCAAGGACAAGTCGATGGCGAAGCAACTGTTCCTTGAGGCTGCCAACAAGGGTCTGCTGCAGGCCAAAGCCGCCGTTGAGGCCATGACGCCGTACCAACCGCCTGAAACACACGTCCAGGTGCACCACCCACCCAGTCTGCATTCTGTGGCCGTCGGTACTTAGTTCAAACAACGTCCGGACAAAAGCCTGGATTAATTAATTTTAGACAAGGTAGGATGTAATTTTGTACTGTGAACTGATCTGAAAAACCTGTGCTCTGTGAAATCTACGAGACTTTCGGAAGATTTAATTAATCAGTATATTTTTAGTTTAATTTTAAACTCCTGAGAAAGGTTTTGCAGTGATTTATTTTAAAATCTGATGCTCCAGATTGCCTTCAATCTTGAAATTAGGAGACCTGTAACTGCCTGTATGTTCAATTCACCGTGCCAATTTGAAGCTATTTTATTTGAGGATAAACTTAATTGCCACCAGTGCTGTCAGACAGCAAAATCTTTTTGCCGTGCTGCAAAACAACGAGACTTTCTCACAAAGAGAACAACGAACATGATGTATCCTATGGAAATATTTAGACAAATTTTTTTGTAACAACGCTGTGTCGTCATTAAGTCAGAATAATTAGCAATGATGTTGTACGTTTGAATATTTTTTATTTCTGAATTTTAGTCCTCCAGAGCCTAGTAGGTTTCTGGTCATTTTTCCTAGCTTTTGAACTGCACTCATTTCAATGCACTTACATTTTCTTTTTGGACTGAAATTCTTTTATAATGTTCAACGTTTGGTAGATGTTCACCGCAATTTCTTTGTGCAAATCAATATAAATAAATAAATAAATATAGTTTTGTCCATATACACTGCCACGTTTTTACTCACTAACCTCGACAATTTCTCGCTCAAAGGCAACATTTCACTACCTCTCTTGCCAACGTGGAAATTTGGAATATTATTGATTTATTTTTTCCTTAAAGGCATGATCCAGACTTAAATAAGTAGCTACTTCGTTAGCAATAAAATTAAAGGGCTTCCGATTTTGAGTAAATTTGTTGGAGGTGCTTCCCAATAGCACAAACGTCTACTTGAAAATTGTTGTTAAAATTTCCAAATATTGCCATTTTATAGAGGCTTAAAGAGGAATGATACTGGAAAAGCCTGGAAAATGCTCTTTGCCAATGCATAAACTCGTCCCTTAGGATTCAGTTAAAGCCTAAATTGACCTAGGAAGCACTGTAATTTTTTGAGAAAATTGGCTGGAAAGTTACCGTGCTTTTCAAATGGCAATGGCTGTCTCCTTACTTGAAATCCGATTTAATTTCAAAAGCAAGAGTTTCCCCAATAAGTGGCATAAACCGTTGGACAGATCTCGACGAGAGCAATCGGAATAAATGCCAAGAAAATATGTTCGAGCACTGTAAATTTTGGAGAAAATTGGCAAAATTAGAATTTTTACTGTAGGAAGGTCCTTTTTTATTATTGCAGATTGTTGAACAAATTGTTTATCGGTCAATTGTTTAAGGCATCCAATAATTTAAATAATTTTCAATTGTTGCCCTGTAAAATTCCACTTTAAACAATTTGATTGCAAAATTTTCATCACTTTCTGTTTTATCCAGGATTTTATTATTTTTTCGCGTAAATAATTAATAACAAATAAAAACTTTATTGCCTGATTAAAGAAAAATCCGATACCTGATTAATTTAATTTTTTCGTTAATTGGCTTCAAACACGAGTAAGAAATTTCCCAGCATTTGGAAAATATCTGCTGCTTTTTTCTGCTCTGGAAAACCGGATGGACCAAACTGCAAACCCTTTTTCCATCATTTATTGATGAACGATTAACAAGTTATGCTGGAGGAATGCGATCGGCTTCCTGCGAAACGACTCTCACATTAGCATAAGCACGCAGAGTGTCTGTCTGATTGAGGCGCAGGAAAAATTGGCCGGCAGCTACTGCTGCTTGTGCATGTACCACCCTTTCTTCGATTTGTGTGCTTGCTTTTATCTGCATTTCTATTCTCGGAAAGGACGGCGGCAGCGCAGATGTGGGCTTAAAAAGAAAAGTTTTTCTCTTAATTTGTGGCACATGACTGCATTGCTGACCCAGAACAACAATGCCGCCGCCGAATGATGCTCGTCCATCACGCGGGCTGCATGCAGCGGGCCCGGCCAGAGGCTGCAAGTTAAGTAGGCGAACAACATTTTATGAGATGCACACCTTAATCAGCAATCCAATGGACACTTTGTCTTTTTCGCCGAGACACTGCACCATGCATGCGTTTCCACCTGCAGCTTAGCCGTTTCTATTTTTCGAAGAGGTTTACGCGCTTTTAATGCCTTTAATGGGCTTTGAAGTGACTCCAAATTAGTCAGCTGCAGGCCTAAAAGAGAGTTCTACACGCTTTGCAGGCAAATTTTGTTAACTTGATTGTGAACTGCAGAGACTATTTTCTAAATGTTTGTTTATTAAAGTAAATATTTAAATTAATAATTTACTATTAAATTTTTAATTTTATTCCTGAAGTGGAAATATCTCGCAGCTGTTATAAGACACCATCATTCCTGCAAATTGAAAGCGCAGCAATCTATCATCCTATAGAAGGTTTATTCTCGACGCTTGGAAAAATCAGGTGGACAGTTGACAAAATATTAGTCCGTGGTGTTATTTTTTGCTATCGGACATAACCACCCTTTTGAATAAAACATTTAGAGTTAGTTAAATACATTTGATTTATTGCCTAAAATATTTAGCTTTTATTAGACGAGATTTAGCCGCGATTAAAAACATCCTGAAATCGCGTGATTCGTGCTCATGAAGATCAGAAGCTGAGAAAACATTCAACCGTTTAAATTTCACTAATGCGCTGTATAAATTATTATGAATTCCATACATTTGAAAGCTGAATATCCTTACAAATTTTAACCAGATTTTATCTCCTGAGATTAGATTATTCGATATGCTTCATTAACAATATTTATAAAGAAATCGATAAACACCTGGAGAAACTCCAGGATTTGATTTATTAATTCGACTGATTTAATGTTTTAATTTTCACTTTTAGTACCGGCAATAGCCATTAAAGAATAATTAAACGAATACGAGTGAGAGAGAGAAGAGTAATCAAAAAGAAATAGAAGATGAAAGCAGATTCCTGAGAAGCAATAAAGTCCGAATGGTCCGCGTGAAGGTGAAGACGAAAACAGAGATGGAATTACCGGCCGGGTATTAAAAATAAACGGCGAGAAGAAGTTAATTACACAGCACACCTGCCGCCTAGATCACACTTCTTCTTATACTGCTTATGAAAAGAAACCAATAACAGTTGGCGGCGTTTTTTTTTCTCTCTTTCTCTGCTATTTAATATATTATCTTTCCGGAGAGAGTTGTGCGCGTAAATGTCCGCTGGGTCAATTCAGCTGCAACTTATAATTACGAATGGCCAGAGGAGTGTAAAAGTGGACGCGAGATTGGATCAAACATCAAACGACAGCATGCATGGAAATATTAAAATTCGTCCTTTCTCCCACAGCCCGTATACATAATTTGCAAGTGTTCGAAATTATATCGCGACTTTTTTCGCCTACTAGAACTTTTCTTTCGTGCCAAATATAAAACTGCTCCTTTTTCGTGTTACGCGCCGAAAAGACTTTCTCCACAGACGAATTAATTGACGATATTTAGCACACACACACTCTAATCGTGACGATTTTTGGCTGTTTGTTTAGCATAAAAGTGCAATAGTTGAGAATAATTTTGTGCTGCTCTAAATTTCATCCGTCGTCGAAAGTTTTGCTGTAAAATGCAAACGGCAAAATTACTCAATACCGTGGTGCTGACTTTGCATTTTTCAGGTAACGAATTTTCGATAATTGGTGTTGATAGAAACTCGTGACCAATTCAAATTCTAAATTTTAGGCCACTCATTAGCTATATCCTTTTCCCCGTATATCAATTAGAAAATTTTCATCATACACTTCATCAAAAAATAAACAATCGATTCTCATGATTTATACATGGCTATTTTTGTTTGTTGCTTTGTTAAAGTGGAATGATACTGGGCAACAATTGAAAATTATTTAAGTTGTTGGATGCCTTAAACAATTGACCGATAAACAATTTGTTCAATAATTTGCAATAATAAAAATGACCTTCCTACAGTAAAAATTCAAATTTTGCCAATTTTCTCCAAAATTTACAGTGCTTGAACATATTTTCTTGGCATATTCCGATTCCTCTCGTCGAGATCTGTCCAACGGTGTTTGCTACTTATTGGGGAAACTCTTGGTTTTGAAATTAAATCGGATTTCAAGTAAGGAGACAGCCATTACCATTTAAAAAGCACGCTAACTCTCTAGCCAATTTTCTAAAAAAATTACGGTGCTTCTTAGATCAATTTAGGCTTTAACTGAATCCTAAGGGACGATTTTATGCAATGGCAACATGCATTTTCCAGGCTTTTCCAGTATCATTCCTAATTAAATATAATCAAAATTAAATTATCTACAATTTTATTTCCAAAGCATTTACCGATGAGTTCAGAATTTCACATCAAACTAAATTGTGATCAAGATTTTTCCTTGAGGAAATAAATCATAATTTCTCAATTGGAAAACTGCTTAACAAAATAGTATAATTTTTCAGCTGATTATTTTCTTGAAAATTTAACCAGAGTATAAAATTTAGCTTTGACGCAATTTGATGCAACACCGGGCAACAACAATTCATTATTTTCAAAACTGAATTAAACACATGATCAAAGAGAGACAGAGACCCTTTTTTAATTTAGCTCAAACAAAATTAATTTTTCAAACAGATTTATTGGAATTGAGAAGAATTATCTCGGTTTAGCTTCTTTTTATAATGATTTTATCCCTGTAATAATTTTAAGATTCCAAGTGTATTATAATTGATATAAAATCGTACTAACAAGCCTTCCGGGTTTGCCAAGAAAATGAACAATTGGCTTATTTCGTGCAAAATAAAAATGACCGAGTCGTGTTTACCTTTTGCCTTGATTTCTCGATCAGAGAGTTCACTTCTTTTATGGACTGATAGGGCTGACCCAATTTTATCAGCAGCTTATTATCCGAGCTATAAAGTTTATTTCGCTCGAGGTATATACACTCTATGCTTTTATCAGCGATGAAGAGCTGCTGCAGCAACGTGCTATTTTTATTTGATCTGCAATTTCACACTCTATCGATCGCCGTCTGGTTTTGGCTCCTCGCTTTATCGGCCGGTCAAATCTTTCGGCGGTAAAAATTGTTTGAACTGCGATGAGAACGTCGGCGGCAATTTGGTGCTCGCTTGACCAGAAAACGTGCGCAAATCCAGTGCAGAGGCGAGCCAGCGCAAATTATTATCTTTTCGACCTTTGTTTACTTGAATCAGGTCGAGAGTGTTTTCCTTGATCGTTTCCCATTTTTGTCAATGAATAGAATAAAAAGGCTGCATTCTTTCACGATCGACCGGAATCATTATTTCAAAGACGAGATGAATAATTTTTTTATTTGGCGTGACCAAATTATGTTTTGACGGCTTCTTTTATTGTGGATTTGATTTTTTGTTGCCTCATTAAGATTTTCATTAATTAATTATTTTGTGATTTTCGGTGGTTGAATAATTCAAATTTTTATTTACAAAACAAGCTTTAATCAAAGAAGTTTCTGTACCATTTTTATATATATTTTATGATTTTCCTTTTGAGGAGGAAACTTGAACAATTGGAACTATTGATTCACTATCATGAAAATCCAAAGTATCCTAAAAAATACATTCTGGATCATTTTATTTAGCCTTGCAGGAAAACAAAATATAATACATTTTTAACATTTATTTCTCTCACATCAATCAGTAAATGTTATGGCTCATAATTTTTGTATGCTCAAATTAACTATTTCATTTTTGTCTTGAAGATCGTCTTTGACAAAGTTTCTGGGCACACCAATCGATTCTTGAGGGTTGGATTAGGCATAGGGGACATTTTTCCCACCAAAAAGTCCAGAGCGACGTGTGTAGCACAAGTAAAACTTTTTACCGCCAAAAATATGAACCCGTAAGCGAGAAATGCGCATGCGTCAGAGCTCGCACACGCCAACCGCTATCGGCCTCTCCCAGCTCTGACGCCTGCGCAGTTCTCGCATTCATATTATTTTGGCGGGAAAAATGTTCTACTTGTGCTACGCACGTTGCGCTGGACTTTTTGGTCTGCAAAAATATCCACTGTACGTAATACAACCATCAAGAATCGATTGGCGTACTCAGAAACTACGTAAAAGATGTTCTTTAAAAGGATTGGCACTGCAAACCCTTGCTTTTAATGTATTTTACGAACAAAATGCAATTAAGAAAATAAATATTCATAAAATTGAGAACGACCAGCAGTTTTTTCTTTTAGAATTGCTGTGGACTCAAACGTTTCTCTGCTGGCACCTTTCTTTGCTCTTGAAATTTCGTGTCACGAGCAAATATACGAGCACACACTTGGCTAGACTCGCCCGTCATCACGACAATCTTTTTTTAATTACCCAATGTCCCAGCTCGTTAGCAAAACAAACGAGAGGAAAAAAATGGCACCTGGCGCGGAGGTGCGAGAAAAGCGCCGACTAATCGAGGGTAGAGGTCAAAAGCACGAGTTATAATTGCAATAAAATATGCTCTCGTCGTCCCATATCCCCGCCCGTGACTTTCGGTTTTTTGAGGCCGCCGCGCCGTTGGACAATCAAATAAATTAGACAAAACAGGCGCTAATAAAAAAGAGAGGAAATCGCCCGTGGAGGAGAGACTTCTTGCCGATCAAAAGGTGCATGCACGGTGAAATTATTAAATCGAAACTATAATATTGCATGCAACTCCGGAGGAAGAAAGGAAGAGAGGGAGGCAGCTGATGAGTCAAAGGCACACGCGTGTGTGTGTGTGTGTGTGTGTGTGTGTGTGTGTGTGTGTGTGTGTGTGTGTGTGTGTGTGTGTGTGTGTGTGTGTGTGTATTAAAATGAGAAGTGTGTCAGTTAGTCTGCGCCTTCGGTGATTCCGCGCCGAGATGCTTTGCATACTACACAATCCAATCCATTTTTTTTATTTAAAATATGCGCTGGCGTGCCTGCCGATGAAATTGCCATTTCTTTGCGTTCTGAGAAAAGCGTTCGCCGCCGATCCAGATTTTACTCAGAAAATATTGAAAAACATTATTTGCATTTTGCATGCGAACAGCTTTCTAGGTCGATGAACCTTTTCTACGAAGTGTCGTTTGTTACACTCGAAGGTAATTGCACATACTTGGCCGGCAAAGAAAAATGTCGTTTTTACAATTACCTTATTTCCGGAGACAAACGGAAATTTCTGACCCGCTTAGATGAGTCATAAAAAGAGCCTAAAATTAACAGGAATTTTAACGATTAGCGCAAGCATTTACTAAAACGTCCAACAGGAAAATTCAATTTGATGATACTTTAACCGCTACAAAACTAACAGGCTGTTTATCAGTGATTTATTGCTTCACTTAAGTCTTATAATTATTTCTATTTTCATTAATAGAAATTATAGTGCGCCATTAGCGAGCTGTTCGCTAACACATTTCGATAAAATTCAACCGATGAAAAATCTGAAAATCTATTCCTTCAATAAAATAATTGATTCCCAAAAACACAAAGTCTTGCACAAACAGGAAGCTCACCTGCTTCTTAATTTTGGCAGCTGGAAACGTTTAATAGTAGGTGGTTCGACGAATTCGACGAATAGCATTCAAGAAGCTGAGTTTAATAGTTTTCTAATTTGTCAGCAGATATTTTCCCGTTTAATTTATTTCTGTATTCTGTAACGACGGCTGTAAACTTTCCAAATTGCATATTATATAATTAAAAGAGGTGAGTGAGCATTCACATTCCTCTCAGCAGTAATTATCGTGGGCGAACGTCGATAATTAGAGAAACTATTCCGCGATTCCGTGTCTTTTTGCACTTTGCCCCGCGGCCGGCGCAAATTATGCTTTCGAAGAGCGATTTGCAATAATTAGCTCTGAAAAGTACAAGTGAGACGGACGCGCACGGTGATTCAGCGTGCAGGGTTCTCTTTTTTTCCACAAAATCCTTTCGTTCTGGCAAATTACCGAGGCGCCGCCGCCGCGTGTGTTTTCGCTCCCTGCCGCGGCGTGCAAATAATGGAGAGCGAAACACAAATCACGCCGCGCCGCCACAGATTTCCACATTTTTACCCAGGGAAAAATGCACGAACGAACAAATCGAAAATACGAAGAGGTGAATGAGAATCGCGGCTGGGGATCCTCCGGCTATGCTCCTTTCTTTCTCTCGATTCGCGGAAAAGATGAATGTGATGAAAACAGTTTGAAAAACACTATACAATTAAAACAGAGCGTATTTCCTCATCGATACATCAATAGTGAAAATCTAAAATCCGGCAAGAAATTGCATACCTTTTAGGTTTTCATAATTATCTTCCTTGTAAAAAAACAAAACTCCTTACAGGAAAATGGCGTTTATTTGTGTTTTAAATGCCTTATTTTAACTTTCCAAATCTGATATTTTAATTTCTGTTTTGAAGTGTGGAATTATTGTCATGATTAACAGAATATGGCCGCCAACAAACTGTTTCAGTCACCAAACAAGTTATTCACAAATGCATAAAATACATTTTTTCAATAAAATTTCCTGAAGTAAAATAAAATATTTTTCAAACGATTCTGCTCAAATTTAGATGTTATTGATGATTTTCGTTTGTGATTGGAATCCGGCCGATATTTGCCACCCAGTTAATTTGTTGCTGCAAAAATGATTTCAAGATTTTTATAATTCTGCCTTTGAGCAACAAAAATCTGCTGAAGACTTCAAAAGAGACTGTGAAAAGGTCAAATTTCTGATTTATATTTGTCGAAAATATTTAAATATCTTAATTTAAAAAATGCAATTTAGCCCTAAAGCTCTGTTCGGAGGCTGAACAAGCTCGTAATACAATTAAATCGATGCAAAACTGAGCAGGAAAATGCAAATGTGATATTATTATTATGCGTCGCCCCATCAAGCAAAAAAACACTCATTTTCTTATTGATTTCCTCATTTCCCAATATTCCAGCTAATTTTTCCAAATTTAAAAACATTTCCCAGCCTTTAATTTACTTTTTGAGCCTTTTTTGTGTGTCAGAAAGTTATTCTTTAATGAAGAAAAAACAACGAAGAGACTGTAACGAATTTTTTATGAATTTTACTGTGCCAATAGAATGACAGGTCTGAATGATTTACAGTATGCCAAATGAATCCGTCAAAACCTCTAAAAATATTATGTTTGGAGAATTTTTCCTCCGAGGATGTAATAGAAATCCATAAGATTGGAAGTAGAGCGTATTCCAAGACAGGAAACTGAAACAGGAAACAAGAATTCCTGCTTTTTCCTGGAATTCCGGCAGGACAGGAAAATATTTTTCAGGAACAGGACAAGACAAGAATTTTGTTTCAAAACAATTCCATTCTTGGTCTATTTTATATCAAATATACCTCATTTCTAGACAGCATTACTTCTCATTTTGATACTGCCTTACAATGTTTACTTTCTTTCATGTAACTATAAATATTTTTCCAAAAAAACCTAAAAATTATGACGATGTTTACAATTTTGCTCTAAAGCTTGAATTAAAATGCACAACTCTTTAATTATAGTCAATGGTGTTCGAAAAAACAAGCGTTTTACGGAAACAATCAACTGTATCAAAAATTAACATTTTTTAGGGTTTTTCTGCAATTCTTTTTCATTTTAAGCACTATTTGAAATACTTTTAGTTGGATACTAAATTCTGTGCGGGGTGCATATTATTTTTTCCGTTTTGTTCATAAAGGGGAATTAGATGAATTAGAAATTATACTCTCTATCAAAATTTAAACACTTAGAAAATCTGTCAAATGGAAGTTTCAAATAATTAAAAGCAAACAAAAAACAGGTATAAATATTAATATGGAAGAATTAGAAGACCATTTTGTAAATTTGAATTAAATTTAAGAAAAAAAACAGGAAAAAACAGGAACAGGACAGGACCGGAAATCCAATTTTGGAACAGGAACAGGACAGGACAGGAAATTTTTTTCCCGGAACAGGTCAGGACAGGAACAGAAAAACCTTTCTTGAATACGCTCTATTGGAAAGAAAATGAGGCAGAAATGGAAATTCTTAATTACATCCGTTGACCTCCTAATATAATGCAGGGAAAATTTATAAATGCGCCGATGATATTGTTGTTATCCAAATTTAAAAAGCCTCTCGCGGCGTGATCGACTAATTTTGGCTGCTATTTTGACCTTTCTCTGCATATCAGCGATCCCAATCGAGTGAATAAATTTCAGAAGGCGCACGAAAATGTGTTTTGTTTCTATTTCCACTCCTTTCTAATGTTTTTTTATTATCTCGTGTCGTGCTGCGTAAATGCTTTATTTTATTCCGAACGCCTCTCACACACAGCACTCTTGGTTTCCATTCAATGTCAGTGGCTTTTAGTCTTTTATGACTGGTCAATTATACACACATACGTAGTTTTTATCTTGTCGGAACCAAGGTTTGTGTTTATGCAATTTAATTGCCCTGATCAAGCTAGTGACTTTGGAACAAAGACGGGCGTCAAACACTCATTGTTTCCTCGTATAAAATTGATTGCCTCTTTTGATATACCAAAAGTGATTTATGATAGTCAATGGCCCATTAAAAATTATAAAACTGTATTCCATTGTGCGTTTGGTTTTTGTGTTTTTAATAAAAAAGTCACAGCTCATTAATTTAGTGAATACCGTGTTTGTATTGTTACAGACAACAAAGTGAAAGTGCGAAAATTGGTAAAACGCGTTGTGTCACGGCAGAGGAAAAAATTATCTGCTGGCATACTGCTTCTTCCATTGCGTTCTGATTAAGGAATTCAACTCCCTGCAATAAAGAAGAACGTATTTATTTAGAGAATGCTTCATTTTGTTTCCTGTCGTTTCAAAGAGTGCATGAGTACCATAGAAATAAATCATTCAATAGGCTGTAATCGTGGTCGTTCTGATTTTTTTCATCACATATAGCTTCAAACTGTGAAGGTCTCGTAGAGGAAAATAAAAAGGTTTAAAACATTAAAATACAAGTTTTCTGGGAAATTAGCTAATTATTTTGCCATGAATCTCGTCAAGATTTGAGACTGGCATTGATAAATATTGCTAAAAAGGGTGCTTAAAACATTCTGGCAAATGGAAAATATGAGTTGAACATTCTAAATTTTGTCTTTAAAAAGAAGAATAACATGCTTGATTCACATTTGGAGCGAATGGGTGTAAATTCAGAAATTCATTAAAATATGTATGATTTTTAATAACTGTGCAATTTTCATTTATTTTTTATTGATTTGAAATAAGATGAGTTTTTGTTTGCCCTGCGCCATTTTACATTACCAAAATATTTTTTCGTTGGTGATTTTCCTTTTTCAACATAATTAACCCTTTTTAGTTAAAATGAGTCTAACAGTTTGTCGTGTTAATAAAGGTGGTTAGATACCGTGTAGGTGAAAATGTTGGCAAAAATCGAAGCATTAATATAGAGTTTTTAAAGTTTCAAAGTGGATTGTCTCGGAAATGAGAGCAAAATACATATTGAAATTTTCCCACAATCTTACACGTGTCTAGGAACTACTTTTGATGGGCTTTTCATATAAAAAATTATAAGGTTTTTTTTAAATTACGAAAAATAAACCAAAATTTTGCGAGACAACCCGTAAAATTAAATGATTTTACTAAAAATGAGTCAAATTATGAATGAGTCTAACGATCCGCAGGGCATAGCAATATTGTCATGCGAAAAATACATGTCATTGAAGAGATTGATTGAAAATGTTGTTTTGAGAACCAAACCATTTACCCTTGGCGAAAATACAAATAAAAATTAGTTTTAAAATTGCGTATCTGTTACTGCATGCAAAAATTGCCAGTTTCATATTATAATTTACATTTTATAATTTAAAAAAATAAAAATTATGAAATATTTTAAGAAGTATTTAACTGTCATTAATTTTTATTCATTTAATTTTAGTTTTTTAATTTTGAATTTATTTAGTTTTTAATTATCATTTGTATATAGTAAAAATTTAAATTTCAGTGTCCCTTTATTCCAAAAAGATACTTATATTTCAATGGATTTGTATGTTTAAAGTGTCTATTGAAACTTCACACTTCATAACGTTGGTGGCAAGCCCTTCAAATTTATTACAAACAAATAAATGAAGAACTAATTGGTTGATTGTTAATTGAAAAAAGACATAATTCAAGACGGAAAAGGGTTTCGTTGAATATATCTTTCGTAATTGTCTGCGATTTAAAATTGGAATTTTCAAAATTATTTTTTAAAAAAGATGCTTGTTTTTTAAACACGTATTTAAAATAATTTCATAATCCGCTAGCGTTGTAGCCTTTTTTCATCTGTAAATACCTGACCTGTACATTATATATGTATTTTAGACTTAGATGAAAATAAACTAGTATTATAATCAATCGTCGTTTATAGCTCTACTATAATTATTGTATACATGCTTTTTACTTTGTAAATTCTTTGTTCTATATCTTTAATATACTAAAAAATAATCTCTTTCACGTGTAATTAAATGCATAGAATGGTTGAAAATACACGGGAAAGCAATTTAACGCATTTCTTAAAAGTGATTCGATATTAAGCCCAAAAACAGTTTAATTTATCTGAGTTTTCTCATAAGGCCCTGAAATCAGGGTAAAATATCACCGTCAGTTTCTTGCGTCTCTATACTAGTTCCGCGTGCACGTTTTAGACAGTATAAAGCATTCACATGAGCTTGAAGAACTGGTCTCTGCAACAAGTTGCATGCGGCTGGCGTTTGTTGCACCGCCAAAAATAAATAATCCAGAATAAACTTATTAAATCTAGGATTTTAAGTTTTTTTACCAAATAAGTGACGGATTATCAAAATAATTAGGAAAAACGTGAAAACATACGTATCTTGTGATGCAGTAAAATAATGTTTTGTTTAACTGATGTTATCAAATATTAAAAAAATGTGCAAAATTGCAGAAAATCTCCATGCAGCGAGTTTTTGCATTTTCTCGGACCCGTTTCTTTTCTTTCTTATCTCCTTCTCATTTTGGTCAGTCTCGATTTAGCAACGAATATACAAGATAAAATTTCCATATTCCTGATTCATCCAAAGTGGAAACCTGATCGGTGGCTCGAGTCGTGGGAAATCAGCGATCAAAAGTAGGTGACAACAATGCTGCCGAATAAAAAGAAGCGTGTGTGTGCATGTGTGCATGTGGATGCGAAGAAGAAGAAGCCTTTGTTTCAGTGGCTGGAGGTGCTGGAGTGGTCTAAATACCAAAAGCCAGACGCTCGCCCGCTCGCACAGCCAAATTCTCGATGACTTTCACCTTTCCGCCGACGAACGAAGAGAAAAGGAAGAGAAAACGACCGATGAACGGCAGGCGAAGAGGAGGAGACGGCGAAAAGAGCCGCCGGCGTGCAGCATCTTTTTATTAGCGCGCGGCGCATAAATAAATTGGACGGACACGAGAAGTATGCAGGTGTGTGATACATACACCTGCGCCTGCACTCCCTCGATTTTCCAATGGCATGCATCTCTGTGCCACTGACGCTCCCCTAACTACATTAAATAACCGTCTCTGACGCACTGCAAATGCGGTTTCTTTACCTCAAAACTCTTATTATTACCAGGATTTGAACGTATATTAAATCTACTGATGCCTTCGAAACTGCTAAAATAAAAAACAATGTATTTTTAAAAAACGAGGCATGGTAAATGATTTATAAAAGGAAAGACGAGTATGACTTGAAATATTCACTCAAGGAAGGAATTTCAGACTTGTCCTCGTTGGTTGGAAGTTGAGATTTTATCTCTCTTGACTCTTGACATATGAAACCGACGAGGACAAGTCACAGGAAAAACTAATGTCCCTCTTAAAAAGTTCAGTGAGATAATTTAAAATGTATATACGATTGACCTGAGGTTGGGAATTTAAGACTCTCAAGGTTTTTCTTTGCGTCTGATTTTTTTCTAGAAGCCAAATAAGAACAAATATTGCTATTTAAAACTCGAATGACCATTTTTAAAACCCTCTAAACCCGTGTTTCAAGACCAGCTGATCTCATACAATTTTAAAAACCCATCTAAACTGCTTGTAAAGTTTTATAAATACCTTAGAGTGGCTGCTTTTTAAATGCTTTTTGGATTTAAAATTTAATTTTTGTTTGTTTTTCAATTAATTAAAATGTCTCTCTTTTAAAATCTGCTGTGTTCTCGACACATAAAGCCAGTTCAATGTATAAATTTTTCTTTGTGATCTATTTTGTTTTTCAATAGGACATGTTTACGAAAGTTCGGGTTTAAATAAATTTTTTACTGTTAAAAATTATTTGATTTTGCCACCAGAAAAAGAATTTTGTTCATATCGGTGCAAAACTAACTTTATTCAACATTTTAAAATATCTTAAAACCTTACAATTTGTAACACAATCCCGTGTCGAGTATAACGAAAATATCTCTTTTCTCTATTCACAAAAGTAGGGGTTTTTATTAATTTTTTTGTTGTTATTGAAAATATTCGATTTTGCTACCTGGAAAAGATGATTATAAGCCTAGTTTGTCCGACAAAAAATGTCCTTTTATATAAATATTTTATTATTAATATAGAGATAGTTTTTCAAGTAAAATTTAATTGAAGCTTCCTTTGGTGCGTAGCGAGTTGTTTACTTTTCCTAATTTATACAGAAAACTCTACAAGTTTCACTGCTGGTTGCAGCCCTAATTCATAATCTCCCTGTCCCGTCAAGGGGCTGAGAATCACATTCAACAATTAACTACTCAATGTACTCCGAGAAGGAACTGCATTTAATTTCTACTGACGAATTAATTATGACAACCTCGCGTGCTTCTGCCTTCATTGAAATCTATCAAGAATAATAAACAGACATTCTTAAACCTCTGTCGAGCTAAATATTTAGTTGCTTAATTCTATATAATAAGGAGCCTAGGAAAAATGAATGGGAACATTGGTTTCCGTTAAATAATATTCTTAATTTTCCGAAGAAACTGCTCTCTTTAGAAGCTCATAAACTGTATAAAAGGAAAGACTTGTAAATTTCAAGGGAAGAAAATCCCCAGCAATAAATAATCTGACACTTTCTAAAACCATCATTTTTAATAGTCTAAAAGTAGTCTACATAAAAGTTTAGCTTTTGTGTGACATTTTGTTCAAATAATGCGATTTTATTCTATAGATCTGTTTAATACAAGTTAAAAGTTTAATTATAAAATGTGCTTGCAGATATTTGAATGTATTAAAATCCAATCACACACATTTAAAAAGCAAGTTCTGCTCTTGCATGAAGCTAGGTCCCATCTTTACCTTCACAATATATTTTGTGGTCATTTTACTCTCATCGGCTTAATCACCATAATCGAAAGCTCAGGTTTTCGCGTCGTCCCTCCCGTTTACCGTTTATCGAAAACATTCTATTAGTCCAATTTTCACTTTTCAAGCGTGAAAATTAGGCTAGATTATTGACATAAAATTGGAGAGATGAGCGCGCGATGGGAGGCGCGGTCGAAAGACAGAAAGAAAGTTGATCCTTTCGAAAAGGAGAGGAGCGAGAAGAGAATAGAGGCAGAGGCAGAAAGAAAAAATAGCTCTCAGCTATATGTCACATGCACAATAGCCTAATGAGAATGCATTTGATTTGCAGTGCCAATCAATGGCCGTGCCACTTCCGACCCCTTTATTTCCCACATTCCGACAACCGCCAATCCATTGTTCGGACGAAAAATGCGAAAGGATCCACGTGATGAGCTTTCGATAATTAAAGTGTCCCGTGGTGACTGACATGAGTCGAATGATGGAAGTGGAAACACACGCCGCGGCCGGTTTTGCAAGACGCCGCGCATGCCGAAATTGCTGCAATACACACACGTAAAATTAAATAAACCAGGCTTGATTTATTTCCTTGTAATTGTTTGCTGCGATTTTGTTGTAAGCGCAAGATTTGAATAATGCAGATGTCAGGAAAACTTTGCTATTTTTTTTGCTGAAGAATTTTTGCTAAAAATATTAACAAACAAACGTATATTAAAGTGGCTTGGAAAATTCATCATGAAAATAGCTTCAGCACAATGAATATTTTTGTTCTTTTTCTTTACTAACATCTGATTAGCCAGGTAATTAGCGAATCGACCGTTAGATGGCACATCAGGCTAATTTAAATGTAACAAAATACGCGGGAATGAAATAATTATTAGTTTGGCACGCCTCTTTTTTGACGCTTCTGATTGGCCGCTGGACTGTCTCCTGATTGGCCTCCAACATTTCGACGCCATATTGACTTCTGACCGGCGGGAACGAACACAGATCGCAACCCGGACCCCGGTGACAAATTATTTTAATTGCAAAATCAGTTAATTTGTATTTTTAATTAAGGGTTTCCCGTATTATCTGAATTAAATTATATTTAATTGCATTTAGAGATTTTGGAAAAATCTGTCACGAGCCAAATTGTGTGCTTTTTCAGATTATTTATTAACCGGTTAAGACGCTTTCAGACCATTCATTTGCTTCTAAACTGCAAGATTCGTGCTCATCAGAAGGTCCTGCTGTGTATAAAATTTACAGCCCTATTTATTTCCTCTTCTTCGCGATCTTTTCTTAAAGAATTCAGCACCTCTTCCTTCCTTCAACAATTGGAAGAATCTTCCTTAAAAAACCACAAAAGCGACTAAAACAATGAGAAAGTTAACAAAGTGTGACAAAGAGAGAAGGTTTTTCGGCCAATTGGTCGCGCAGTCGTCGACTTTGCGACGCAGCAGCTTTTATAATGAAGAATTGCTTTCCAATTCGAGCAGGTTCCGACCAACAATTGATCGCAATGAGCCGGCTATCCGCGGCAAGAGAGAGAGAAGAGAGAGAGAGAGAGAGAGAGAGAGAAAATCGGCTCATTGACTGGCTGGCTCACTTTAATTGATTGGCTCTCTGAACATGTGCGCGCGTTCGTTCGGCTTTTTTCCGCCGCCGCATCGTTTAGAGAGAATGAATGCGTTTTCAGCAGAATTAGAAATCTCGAATCGCCGCGCGGTAATGCATAAGCGGATTCAAGGATTTATTTTCCAATGCTGAGCACTTGACATTTGAAAACAACAACAGGTGCAGCCAGAGCTGCTTCGCGGAAGTAAAATCAATTTCGTGGCACAATCGCGTTTCACGTTCCGCACGTGCTCTTTTTGCTGGAGAATTTCCCTGCTCTCTTTGAGACACGTTTATTTGGAACTGAACTGCAATTTTTGCTAAGGGATGAGTTCATGCATTGGCAACGAGGATTTTCCAGGCTTTTGCCGTATTAATATTTAATAATTAAAAATTAATCAATACATTTTCCTAGTATTAAAAATTTTAAATTATAACGTATTTTATATGAATTTCAGTTTTTATTTTTTAATTATTTAATTTAAGTTTTTAAGTTATTATTTTTTAATTTTGATTTATTTTAGTTTACTTTAAACATTTTCCAATTATTTGTCTGGTAAAATTGTTAGTTTTAGTAACTATTTATTTCAAAAGGCTACTTATATTTTGAAGGGCAAGAATCTTCCTGATGAGATTATAAATAAAAACTCACTTTCCGTATTGTAGATATCTAAATTTAATACATTCTTACAACAAAAGAATACATAATGATACGTGATGAAAGATTTGGCTGATTGTTAGTCAAATTAAACAATTCTTGAGATGAAAATGACAAAGGGTTTCGTTAAACACATCTGTCGTAATTGTATGCGATTTAAAATTGGCAATTTCAAAACTCACTTTTGAATTAAATTGAATATTATTCATTCAGAAAGATGCTTGTTTTTTAACCACTTCTACAGATATTCAAAATCATTTCATAATTAATTATGGTTTATAACCATAAAGGCTTTTTACTTTGTGAATTATTATTTTTACATATTTCTCACATTAAAAAACCCCTCCATCGCATGAATTTAAATGCATGGAATGTTAACACGCTTTTCTCAAAAGTGTTTCGATATTAGTTCCAAAAAAACAGTTTAATTTATTTGAGTTTTCTCGTAAGGCCCGTAAATTAGGGTAAAATCAGTTTTGTGGCACAATCGCGTTTCACGTTCCGCACGTGCTCTTTTTGTTGGAAAATTTCCCTGCCCTCTTTGAGACACGTTTATTTGGAACTGAACTGCAATTTTTGCCTTAACTGAATCCTAAGGGATGAGTTCATGCATTGGCAACGAGGATTTTCCAGGCTTTCGATGAACAAACGATGAGTTCTGCCTCCCTCTTATAAAATTATGATTTATTTCAGCAGGGTACATCAAATGTTACCATGCGAAAATATACATGTCATTTCATTGAAGATATTGATTAAAGAAACGTTGTATGGAAACCGAACAAAATACCCTTAGCGAAAATACAAAAAAAAAATTTAAAAACACATAAAATGCAAAAATATTTTACATAACAATAGTTTACATTTAATTCAGTTTTAATTTTTTTAATGAAAATGAACTTATTATTTTGTCTCAATTATTTATTTTAATATATTAATTTAGTTTTTCTTTAAACAGCTTTAATAATCATTTGTCTGGAAAAATTTCAGTTTTAGTAACTTTTTATTCTAGGAAGCTATTTATATTTCCATGGGTCAGTACTTTATTATGCGTGTCCAACAACTTTTCAAATAACTGTGAAATATTTAAGAGGTTTCCAAATTTAATATATTCTTGAAATAATAGAATAATGATATTAAAACTTTTGGCTGATTGTTAGTTAAAAAAACAATTCGTAGGATGAAAATGGCAAAGGTTTCGTAATATATTTCTGTCGTAATTATTTGCGATTTAAAATTGGCATTTTCAGAACTCACTTTTGAAATAATTTGAAAATTATTTATTCTAAAAGATGCTTGTTTTTTTAAACACTTGTACAGATATTCAAAATCATTTCATAATCAATTATGGTTTATAACCATAAAGGCTTTTTACTTTGTGAATTATTATTTTAAATATTTCTCATATTAAAAAACATCTCCATCGCGCGAATTGAAATGCATGGATTGTTAAAAATACACGGGGAAGCAATTTAACACGCTTTTCTCAAAAGTGTTTCGATATTAAGCCCAAAAAACAGTTTAATTTATTTGAGGTTTTCTCATAATGGCTCAGCTCTGCGCGGATTTTGCTACCAGGATGGATAGTTACTAAGGGAAATAAACAAATTAGACGCTCTCGTACCTTTCAGCGGCTGTTTCGGCCCACCAGGCCTAATCAATATTTACCTTTTCCTTGAATTTTAGTAATAGCTAAAAATTCTGGTCATATCTTATGCAAAGCTTTATTCATTCAACAATTTTAAAAATAAATAAAAATATTTTCAGCAAATCACCGTCACCGTACAATATGTAAAACTATCCTGTGTCGAGACTGTTATGAAAATATCTCTTTTCACGGAGAAAAAAAATGAGAGCGCTAGAAATTTCTAAATTAGCACCGAATATATATATTCGATACCTGTCAGCGTCTCAATTTGTACCGCAAATTACGAAACGTGTCAGCAGCATTTATATTTTCGTGATGAACAGCGCTGGCCAGTAGAGCAATTTTTTTCTGTTGCAAAAGAGAAGAATTCACATTCACTTTTTATTCTAGATCAACGGCGTAATAGTAATAAGTCGTTCGTCCGAATTAGAGCTGACACGCATCGCCGGAAGCTCCATGCTTGTTGAAATTTCGCCAGTTTGCGGTTAGTGTTTATGCACCTTTCGTGTTTGAATAATATCACTGCTTCACACTCCGCGTGCTGCTTGTTTTTGTTTGCGAAACGTGAGCGATGCAGCCGAGTGTCGACACAAAATAAGCAGAGAATTAGACTTTTATATAAGAACCAAAACCGCAGCGTATCATTTATTCCTGTGCCAACGAATTTCGATTTCTACATAAAAAAAATAATTCTCGGTATTTAACATTTTCACCGATTTAAGCTACGAAAGTGTGTGTTTTACAATTAGAGCACAGTACAGGGACAGTTCTTAATTATTTGTTTTCACCTCTCACTGTGGTTTGATAGCGATTATCTAATTAAAAACCTCATCGGTATTTGTAAACCATTCACGTGGAAAATAGTGTGCAGCACGCTTTATGAACTTCACTGCAAAGTCTCGTCATAAAATTTTATTTTTTGTTCAACAGCAAACAATTACCTTCAGTTACCAACCAGAGATTTTAAAGCTGCGGATGCAACGATGTGAGGAGCGAATCGAAAGATAAAAAAGTTTCGCAATTGAAATAATTCGCACATTTGCTCGCTCCAAGCAAGTGTTTACGATGAAAGAGAAAATCGATTTGGCAGAGAGCATACCCGCGATCAGCGCCAAAGCAAACGAAAGCAAAAATATTGAAGAAACCGCTGGAGGCCGGAGTAAAATTATAATAAAACTCCTTTTCGTATAGTGCGAGGAGAAAAGAAGCGTGAAAATGAACCGTTTGCGCTCGAGCGCAGCTGTGCGGCTTTGGCTCTATTCACCGACGAGGCAGCAGGCGAATTTTTGTATTGGCATATATATGCATGCACGTACCTGGCGAAGCGGCAATCAGGGTTCACTCAGGTTCATCTTTTCGCCTCTCCTCCAAGTCAGGTGACGGACGTATGTGTGCGAGAGACAAAACATTTCCCACCGCAAATCAGGAGTGGAATATAAATATGAAGTGTTAGATAAGGACCAAGCGTCCTGCTTCCTGAAAAATTTTAATTGTATGTGAGAACGTCCTTTCTAAATGTATGATTTATTTCGTGAATTAAGGAAGAAGTAATGGAATAGATATGCGAAAACTTGAACTGCTTGTCTTCTGCGAAATCTGCTGAATTCAAGTACAAATTCAGCCAGAAGAATTGGGTTCAACAGGTTAAATTTGTGTTTTTGAAAAATGGCATGTCTCGGCTCGAAATTGCAAAGCCAGAGGATGAATTCCAAATATTATATCATTTGAAATTAAAAATTACGGAATTAGTCCTGAACTATTGATTTTAGCCGATATGAGAGAAAATTAAGAGAAAATCACAAACAAAATTTTTATTTTTAGATTTAACATTTTCAGAAAAAAATCGAGAGTATAGCAAAATTGACCTTATTTCGATTGTAATTCTCAGAATAGTGGAGAAGATACTCTCATGACTTAATAGGTTATTAAATCATTGAATTAAAAATTTTAAAACATGAAATCAATGATTTTAAATAATTCTTAATTAAAGCTAGATGAATTCTAATTTCTGTAATACTTTGTATTTCCAAAGGAAAATTGTAGGAGTGGAGTGTTTCAAAAATTATTTAAATTTGAAATTTTTGACAGTCTGTAGAGGTTTAAAGGAGTAGTTATTTAATTAAAAATTTGATTTAAAACTAGTTTCTGTTCAATTTAAATTAATTTTGAATTCTAAAGAGTAATTAATGAGACCAATCGATTGATGAGATGTTCATTTGAGAAGAAATTTCCCTTAAAGTGGATTGTTACTGCAATATATCGTCCCTAGAACTCAAATCTGGACTTAACTTCATCGCATCTCACTCCCTTTGATCTTACAATTAATACTATTGATAACTAACTCCCTTATTTCGAGGGATCACCAAATTAAGGTGTAATGATACTGGGCAACAATTCAAAATTATTTGAATTGTTGGATGCCATAAACAATTGATCCATAAACAATTTGCAATAATAAAAAAGGACCTTCCTACAATAAAAATTCAAATTTTGGCAATTTTCTCCAAAATTTACAGTGCTTTACCATATTTTCTTGGCATATTTCGATTCCTCTCGTCGAGATCTATCCAACGGTGTATGCCACTTATTGGGGAAACTCTTGGCTTTGAAATTAAATCGGATTTCAAGTAAGGAGACAGCCATTACCATTTGAAAAGCACGCTAACTTTCCAGCCAATTTTCTCAAAAAAATACAGCGCTCCTTAGGTCAATTTAGGCTTTAACTGAATCCTAAGGGACGAGTTTATGCATTGGCAACAAGCATTTTCCAGGCTTTTCCAGTACCATTCCTCTTCAACTTAAATTTCATAGACCTATACATCAATAATAAATCATGAGTTTGCTTGCACTGGAAAAAATAAATAAACACACCTGAGAGTGCCCCAGTTTCCGACGATAATTAATGTAACTCTCTTTGTCAAACTCTGTAATTTTGAAGAATTATTTTTGTGTTAGTACTTGAGCGAAATGACTCATCTCTCCTGATTCAATTCGAGCTTGGGTCTGAGAGAGGAAAATGGAACAAACTTTCCATATATGTTTTGCCGCGGTTCGATGAGTATTCAATATTCGATGACGCATTTTGCAGAGGCTGTCAATTTATTTTAAAATTACCTGCGTTCAAAACCGATGAAAGGCAAGTATATGTGCGGAGAGTCCTCAATTTAACGATTGAGAGATTGCTTTGATTGCCGCTTTCAGTTGTCACACTTAAAAGCTGATCAATCATCTCTGCATATGTGAGAGAGCATCCTGAGGATTCACCTGCTGAGCAATTACATATGCGCACCTTGAGATAATGGCGAGCAGGGTATATTATATCCACATTTATTGTCCCTTACGTGGCGCATCAATCATATAACCGAGCAAATTACACGCATTCAGTGTCGGTTTGCGGGTAAAATACCAACTATTACACGCACTGGTCAATTAAAAGTTGCGGACGCCGAGGTTAGTAGGCTCAAAAATTGCTTCTTGCTGTTATTTAAATGTTAATTCCATTGTGGGTCGCGCCGAGTGTGTGCATGCAAACGGAATTCGTGTTTGTTGCCTTCTCACTGCGCTTTCAGGATGTGAAAATTGATTGTGATTACGCCGCCGATGCTGCACAATCAGCACTACTCGGAAATTTTTAATAAACTATAACGATTTTCCGTCATTTGTTCCATTTTCTGCTGCTTGCTCCACATTAATAAAATCATTGCTGGAATTTTTCTGATTAAAATGAAAGTGATATGTCTTTAAAATTGATAAATTTCATTAGCAAGGCAATCGACCCGGAGCAAATGATCAATTAATCGTGGCAATAAAAGTTTCTACGCTCCGATGCGCTGATCAAGTACGTGTACAAGCAGTTTAAAGTACCTTTTCTCGTGTAAGACAAGTTATATATTAGGTGGCGGCGGAGGGTCATTGCACCATGAGAGCAAAAAACGGCCGCCCGCCCGCCGAATTACTGCATGATCAGCCGGGTGACGAGAGACGTATAGTTGGAAATAAATTTTTTCAAAGCGATAGCGTGTGGAATTCACTCTCGCACAAAGAAGAATGATCAGAGTAATTTTAATCTGTTTAGTGCATGTTTTTAACCAGGATTTAAATATAAAATATAGTTAAAAATTCAAGGAAATTAGCCAATTTTTGGTGGGGAGAAAAAAAAGAAATTTACGCTGGGAATTTATTGAAAACTAAGATAATTATTAAGTAACTATACTCATTGGAGTGAGGAGTTGACTAGGCCGAGCGAGTGAGTGAAATTTCGTGAAAAATAAAATCATGCGTTTTTGGATTGTATTGTTTCTGCTCCACACATTATTTTATTACATTAATTGTTTTAGAAATTTTTGTCTCATAAGCTTGCTAAAAATTTGTCATTGTAGAGATTGATTGAATGTTGTATATGGAAACCAAATAACCCGTAACTAAAAATTTTAATTACAAATAGTTTTAATATGCGCATAAAACAAAAAATTTTATAATGATTGAAATATTTAATATAAATAATTTATAAAAACATATTTTTAAATTATTTTAATTTTTTTAAATTGTACAATTAATTTAGGTTTTAATTTTAAAAACTGTACTAATAATTTGCCTGGTAAAAATTTAAAATCATTATTTTTTTGTTTATTTCAAAGAGCTACTTCTAATATATGAAGGAGAAAAATTGACTGATAGATATTGCGTCATATTTGTTCTATTAATAATGGTAAAATTGCTGACGAAAGCAACGGCTGATTGTAAATTGAAAATAAATCACACATTTCTATAAAAGGAAAAGGATTCGTTGTATATCTTTCATAATTTTCTGTGATATAAAACTGGCATTTTCAAATTTAACTTTTGAACTCAATTGAAAATTCTTTATTAAAAAGAAGCTCGTTGTTTAAACACACGTCTATTAACAATAATTTCATATATACACTTAATTGTAGTTTTTAACCACCAAATTGTATACAAGGCTTATTACTTTGATTAATTCTTTGTTTGTATATAGTTAAAAAACATCTGTTTCGTGTTGTTTAAAATGCAGAGAATTGTTAAAAATACTCGGAAAAGCAATTTAACACTTTTCTCAAAAGTATTTCGATATTAAGCCCAAAATCAGTTTAATGTATCTGAGTTTTCTCATAAGGTCCTGAAATCAGGGTAAAATTTCACCGTCGGTTTCTCGCGTCCCTATACTAGTTCCGCGCGCACGTTTTCGACAATGAAAAGCATTCACATGTTGAGCTTGACGAACTGGTCTCTCTGCAATAAGTTGCATGCCGGCTGGCGTTTGTTGCCCCGCGGCTGCGGCTGCTCCTGAATTCCCTTTATCCTCTCTCTGAACAGTCAGCGTGCGCGGTGCGAGAGCAAGAGAGGAAGAGAGCCGCTCTTGCTCGCGATTGGTCGCGTTCGGCAGGCCCGAGGCACCTGCAGCATCTCCTGGTAGCGCCTGCACGGCTCATTGAGGTCAGACTCGCCCGTGCCTCCGTCGCGAGCGGTGTGTGTTCGTACCTGAGCGTCTGGTGCTTGTGCCGTGTGTGCTTAAGACAGTATATAGAGACTGGTTGTTGGTTTGGAACGAATTGCAATATTGGCAACCTGCTAGGATTTGAATACTTGTGTCTACAGAGTGCTTTAAGGACTTTACAGGGACAGGAACTGACATTTCTCTTGGACCTACGAAAGACAGTGCCAAAACGAAAGAAGATTCAACCTTTGACGCATCCAGTGTCTACCGTATTCACGGGTTGTGTCGTTTGTTATAAGAACCTATGATTTTTGGTATGAATACCATTGTCATCAAAACAAAATTCAACAACCAACCAAAAATCGAGTAGCTATATATAGGATCTAACGCCTTTGACGATTGTCCTGTGTCTACAACCCTCAAGAGCAAGTCCGCGATGAGCGGCAAGAAGAAGTATTTCCACAGCGTCAGCGCGACCAGCGGCCACAGACGCATGCTGCCTCCGCCGCCGCTGTGCAAGCAGTACAGCCTGCCGACGGCCAACTCGACCGGCTCATGGAGCGTCGAGGACAGCTGTGACGCGTCGTCCACGGGCTCCACCGGTGGGTTCTCCGAGCTGGAACGTGGAGAACGTATCAGGCCCGAGCGCCGTGTTGGCCGGAGCAACGTGCAGAAGATGTTCCAGGGCGGCCGGCAAGGCAATCATGACGACTCCAACGTCCGCTACTACCAGCAGATCGACTCGAGGATCAACAGCATGACCATCGCAGACGTCAGCCCCAGGGTGGCGGTCAAGCGGATCATCCTGCTGTACGAGAACTACCAGTACCGCGAGGCGGCAAACTTCATCAACAGGCTCAGCCACGGAACGTTCAAGGTGATTCTGCACGAGCTGCCCGTGGATCTGTTCGTTGAGTCCATGCCTAACAGCCTGTCCATCCTGGAAGCCCTGTACGCCAAGGTGTTCCTCTCGGAAGGCCTGGACTTCGGCATGAAACTGCTGAGGCCAGAGGAGGTGGTCATGCAGATGGTCAAGTTTTTCGCGATGCACGACTACGACGCCAAGGCCAACATCACGCTGCGTCGCGTGCCCAGCAAACTTCTGGCACCGTCCAGTCCGTTCGTCTTCAGCTGCAAGAAGCTGCTCAAGGTGATCGTGCTGTCCAACCCAAAGGTGCGAAAGGTGGTGCGCATGCGCAAGCAGGCCCTGGACAAGGCCATCGAGGGCCTCGGACAGCACGGTCTCGTCTCCACCACCGACCAGAGTCTGAAGAACCTGCACGACGCGCTCAAGACCGAGTTCCAGAGGGTCCTGGAGACCTACAAAGAGGCCCTGCTGAAGCTGGAGGAACTCTCGCTGGCCAGCAACAACAAGAAGCCGCCGACGACGCCCATCGAGGCCTCGCACCAGCGACAACTCTCCCTACGACAGCTCGAGATCCAGGAACGGCTGATCAAGAACAAAACGCTCCTCAACGTCGTCGAGCCCATCCTCGGCAACCACTACCTGAACGTCCTGCTCGGCATTTTGCAGCGCAGGATCGAGTGCGACAAGGATGCCCTTTTCCAGTTTACGCAGCTCAAAAAGGAGTCGGCCAAAACGTTCGACGAGTCGGCCATCGTGGCGCCGATCCTCATGCGGTTCTCCTATGGATGCGATCAGGTAATTTTTGTTTGTCCTCACATATCATTCGGTGCTTTAAATAATTTCAAAATAAATTAATATAAGCAAGAAATTAACGTACTATGTAAAATTTAAAATGCAAATTTGAGGGGCTTTTGCTAAGGGGAAATTTATGCTAAAGCTAAACCCTGAAAAATACTTATCATATATAATGCATAAATTTGTCCTTAATAAGGATTTATTATCAGCCAAAATTAACCTAGGCAGCACCGTAAATTTGTTAGACAACCGACTGCAAAGTTAGCACACTTTTCTGTCTTCCTACTAGTAATATTATTTTGTTGAGCCGCAAATAATTTCCCCGAAAAGTGGCAATCATCGTCTTGACAGGATGAATCGGAAATTGCCATAATTAAAATTTTTCTCACTTTCAATTTTCTGTTGAAAAAGTATTTAAGTAAAAGCAAAGACAGTTAGTTTTTTATCATTTCACTTAAAAGCCCGTAACCGAAAGTACTCGCTCAGCACTAATCGTTCCCAAATGCAAATTAGAGAAGACCTTTCACTTAGTACGTTTTGACGGGCTGCAGCTCATAACGCGTATATCGACCCGATCTCTTGTTCTTCTCGCGTCTCAAAATTCAAATTAGACACAATGCGATGGCTTCATCCAATTATCTCTCTCAATCAATTTCCATTAAACGCGCGCGATTTTCTCTCTCGAGACCGGCCTCGAGGCGGAGCAGAGTATATAATACCGCATTGCTGTGAGTTATGATCAATTAACTGCGTGCATCACAACGCGCCCGATTAACATAGCTGTTTTTCATTTTTATAATTCCTCGTCCCTCCCGTTAATGCCATTTCACGAGTAAATATAAGGAGAGGAGATGTTTTATTTACTGTCCTCTGCATTCAGACATTCAGAGATTCGTGGGAATAACTGTTCATTCATGTATTCGTACGTTTTTGCGGCGAAAAAATGTGACTAATTAATTAAGCGTAAAAAGTGTAACAGCAGGTGGTGAATAAAAATCGACAGCAAGAAAAACAGCTATGTAAATGAGCACGTCGGACGCACCATTTGTTCGAGAAACTAATTTCTCACCTGATTTTCTCACAGTCGAAATTTTAAACGCATGCCATAAATAAGTCTTTACTACTGCATTTTTGGCGACGTTAACACTTAATTTCTCTTCCTGTTCTCAGCAATACTTCGAATTTGTATTGTTGTGTTCGCGGTATTATGCGGTGTATAACGAGCGCAGGAAAGGAACAATTTGACGACATGACTGGGCGCGAGAAAATTTCAATTTGCCTTTTACAATATAATTGCGTGAGGATGAAGCATTGTGTTCTTCAGTGAGAAATCGTTCGGTTAAATAATACATATTTGTTTGTGTGACGGGATACAAAGGTATAAAATACTTACAGACATTTATTGTTTAATTTTTGCAACACCTTTTTGTGTATTTCGTGCAGGGCAATAGTCAGAAAAATCACACAAAATTTGTTTAAGGGGCCAATTATTGGAATGTTCGCAGTTGGCACCACAGTTAGTTGCTTTTTTACCTATGAAACAATTTTTCAAGACTTAAATATTTGCTACTGTCGTGTCTTCCACAGATTTTGGTTTTCAGCACGTCAAATTAATTATTTTCAAGCCAAGAATGCACAGCATCAGGAATAAATCTGAAATTACATTGAAAATAAATCCGATAATTTTAAATAAACGGTGCGGCACCGTCTAATACCGGCTCCGAGAACCCTGATTGTTTATTTTTATTTTCTTATATGAAATTTACTCTACTTAAAAACTCATGTTCTGGCTTCAATTCCTTTAAAATAGACCATATAATATATGATTAAAAACTGGATCAATTAGTCTTAGAGGTATATTAGTCATGAAAAGAGCAAAAACCGCAAAACCATTTAATACAGCACCAAGAGGAAACGTTTTTCCTAGTTTAATCTATATTAAAGTGCCTTATTTACTCCTCATAATAATCATCTGGTCCAATTACGTTATTTTTTGCAGGTACTCGACTTGATGAAAGGAATAGCTGAAGACGACGACGATTCAAGCGACATATCCGGTTATCACTCTGACTCGGAGTCGACGGTAATGGTGTCTGGCAATTCTCCGTACACGAAGAAACCCGTGGCAAGATCAGGTATACATATAATCTAACAAAAAGCAGTAGAATGGCCTTGAGAGAGAATATAATTTGTAACAATATCCTATTTCTTCTTTTAGTGGCCTCATCCAAAGGCTCAAACGGCAAGTGCTGTCCGAGCTGCGAATCGTTCATCCAGAACCACCAGCGCGAGAAGAAAAAGAGCGACTCGTCGTCGTCCTCGCTCAAGTCCCAAATGAGCCGAAGGCCAGAATTGCCGGCGCGCAACAGCCCACCTCTCGAAAACCCGTACTCCGTGCCAAACAGGTGAGACTCGCATCAATTTCTCCCCCATCTGTGACAGCTTTCGCTGATTTACGATTTTTTAAATTAATTTCAATTGCTCACTTTTTTAAACTCATTGCTTTGCACGGCTCTCTGCCTAGCCAAATTGTTTTGTGCTTGATTTAAAACAAGAAATATAGTTTCATTTTTAATTTAAATAAATTAGACTTATTCAGGAAATACACAAGTTAAAAAAGTATTATTAGAGCCAGGCTTACAACATAATATTCAATCAATCGAATTAAAATAATTCAATGAAAAATGTCAGATTTATAAGTTTGTAAAAATTGTAAAAAGTAGAATTTAGAAACTTATTTTTAGAACTGACGTTCGTGTAAAATTTTGCGAAGTTATGCCACAAAAAGGGCACAGGAACCCTTGAACAGCTACAAATATATTTACCGGCCGAAAAATCAATCTAAAATTCAGAGCTTTTACCGCACTACTGAAACGAAAAGAGAATAAACTCACAAATTTAATATCCAAAGCTCGCTCATCTGAATAAGAAAAAAACAGGCTCTTTGCAAGGTCTCTTTGCATGTCTGATCCAAAGAGTACTGAGCGGATTTGGAAGTCAGGGGGAGTTGATCAGCCATAAAAGCAGTGCTGAAGGTCGCCCGACTCAAAAGTTGCAACAATCTCTTTTGTTGTGTGCGAGGGTGTGAAAAATTGGCTCTCGCATCATTATCCTCATGCCCTTTCGAGTCGCTGCTTGATCGCATTATTTTATCAAGTGCGTAGCCGGCACTCTCTGCTTTTTATTTAATCTCGTTGTTCACTACATACACTACGCGTGGGCCGCCGCAGCTCTCGGAATAATTTTCCCATACAGCAGCATTTTGAGAGCTCCAGTTTCACTTTCCCTCCGCAGCAGGTATTGGTTTTATTTTCGCACATACGTTTTACAAGTCAAACATCAAACCACATGATAACTAGATCTCAATTGCGTAAGGCAACAACAACACACACGTATTTTAGAAAGGTTCGTGTGAATGAGTCGCTTTTATGATTTATTTATATGTGCTACACTCACAGACTTTTTGAGAAATAATGCTATATACAGGAAGGAAGGTTTATCGCCCGAGAACTATAATTACGAAACCATAAATTAACTCATCAGCCTTATGTTTACAATCGCTATGATAGAAAATTGTCGGAGGATAAATAACAATGGAATGAATGGCTGAGTTGTTTTTACGGTTGTATTTTGACTTTTTCAATAAATCAATGTTGTGCGACTGAAAATGGAAATTTTACTACATTAGCTAATATAAATGATAATTATAATTATTAGAGATGTATTTTTAAAAATATGTAATGCTAATTAACTTACTAAAACTCTTCAACGCTAATGAATATTTATATTTTTGCATTGTTGCGTTTAATAATTTTAAAATGTATTTTATATTTTGTTTTAAACGGAACAATTACGTTGTTCAAATTAAAAATAAAACATTTGGAGCAAGTTGACCTAATTATTTATGCTCTACACCTTATCTTCCCCCATATGAAATCTTGAAATTATATCACACGTTTGAAAATTCAATTTTATTATTTTTCAATTTAAACACATTTCTGCTACTTCACTCGGAATCAATTTTCTTGCTGTACCTCCTGAACATGTCATTTTTCACAAGTCTTGTCACAGAAATTACATCTATATATCTACAATCGTTCTTAGGTTCATAACAAAACATTGTATTACTGACAGAAAAATACAGTGATCGAAATTAAATAAAAAATAATATTTTCAGACCTCCGCCGCCGCCACCTTTGCCAAACTCAGTGCCACTAAAACGCATCGTTCCACCCACCCCCTCGGAGCCAGCTGTGCCGAAGCTGGTGATGAAATACGAATCCCTGTACGCCCAGGCCAAGGTGGACACCCTGGACGCGCTGGACATCCTCGAGGAGCTCAAGGGCGCCGAGGAACTCAAATCAAAAATTCTCTTCTCAGTCGTTGTCGTGAGTGTCCACCTCTATTTATTTTTCTCGTCAGTTCTTAAATCGTTTAAAATATATATAATTGAATAATAGCTCAGCTAACTGAGTGCGCACTTCCTCGACGCTAAACGGTACATGAATTCTGTTGCGTTAGCTCTCCTACCGTGCTGTCACTCTGGTGCTGGCCAAGAAGAAAGAGGCCATAAGGAAAATCCTGCAAATGCCCGAGCCGGGCCAGGTGAGCGAGGTGCGGACAGCCTCCGACCAGCTCGAAGCCAGCATTGAACTCTACCTCGCCAACACGGCCGACAAATTCAACCTGTGTCAAACAGTTGAGGTGAATTCAGCTAAAAATCCTAAAATTATTTTTGGACAACATCAACAGACCTAGAATAATGTAGTTTATCTTAAAAGTTCTTTTCTAGGAAAAAAATTAATGAAATAATCAAAACAGGTGTATTTTTATTTGTATCAATAATTTCCTTAAAAATATTGCTTCAGGGAATATGGCTTGAAAATACTTAATTTAATTAGAGAGAAATATACATTTTCCAGATAATGATTACTTTTTTAAAAGTGTTTTGTATGTATTTTAATTTCTTGTTTCTGTCAAACTTAAGGGATGCACAAAAATATTAAAAATGGATCATTAATTTCAGGACGTTTGCTCTCAAATTTGGACAGCCTTGTATGACTACCCGTGCTTGAAATCGTGCCAGGGCCTGATTGCCTACGTCAGGTCATCCGTTCAGATGTCCTGGGCCCTAGTAACACAGGTAAATGATGATAAATTTATGATCAATTTATTACCTATCCCCTTATTAAATGGTTTTAATTGTAATTAATTTTATTTGCAAGGAGATAATATTTTTGCTTTTAATAAATGTATATATTTCAATTTTAAATTGACCAGAACAACTTTGTAATCTGTACCTTTACGCAAAAGTATTAAAACAATTGAATAAATTACATAGCAGCCTTCCAACATAAGAAAATACATATAAGAAATTATAATCAATATAAAAATTACTCTTATTTATTGTTAGAATCCACCGCTAGCGCTGGAATACGAGTTTAAGAAGTACAGACCTGATCTGCACAGCCGTTTCCACGCTTCAAACCCCGAAAAGGACGAGATCAGGACGTACCTTTGGCCCGCCCTCCTGGAGTCTTTCAACGGGCCCTGCTTGAGCAAGGGCGTCGTCATCACATAAGCAGAGAGTTTTATTTATTTAGTCTATAGCTGAAAAATATATGTATATAACTTATTAAAACTGACCCAGAATAATTATTTACTTGGTGTATATATATTTTTTTAAATTTATAACAAACTAGCATTATAGCGACTGGCTCAAAAATAATTATTGTATGATAATAAAACGAGAAAGATCTAAAACTTGGGTTTTTTATTGTCTTCTATAACTCACCGAGGAGATTCGAAAGAGATAAGAGGCTGTAAATTAAGACATGAAATTCGCAACTAAGAGGCGAGCAGGCGAGCGCGCGAGTACGGCCCATCAATTTTTATGTGAGCAGTAAACCGCGAGAACATCTCGAGACGTGAATGTGTGTGTCTCAAAAAGGTCTCGGCTGTCTGTGCGGGACCGCAGAGAGGTCAGGGGTCAACTATAAACAGTGTGACACAGGTTCAGCGCCAACCCCAGTATCACGACTAATTTTAGACATCGCACTCATAAAGTCACCGCGGCTTAAGAACGTCTGAATTGTTTAATGAGGTTGAGCTAAGCTGTGCGGGAGTATAATTCAATACAAATTTAATTGAATTTAATTAAAAAAAAGTAGAAAACTATGATTGGTGCATGAATAATACGTTTAGTTAATATGGAAAATATTCGATAGCTCATTTGCAATTTATTTTAGTTTCTAAAAAGAGCAGAGAGATATCTTGTGATTAAAATATTTAACAAATTTTTAAAGAATAATATAATTCACTGTTGAAAGTAGGGTAATAATTCCGTAAAAGAATATTTAAATACCTTAACGACTAGATATTTTATGGAAATATTACGCTTTTAGTTTGAAAAGATTGCGAAAAATAATTTAATGTGAAATACCAATTGTTGAATCATTTAGTCATTCTCTTGGAGTTATGCATAAATTCCTTTTGCCATTTGTTGGACTAAATCCCTGCAAATTATCAAAGTTAAACTCGTCCCTGACATCAGGGTAGAGACGCAGGAGGGTGTCTTGGCGCGCCAAGTGGGGGAACACCTGCAGCGCTGCAGTATTATTGATCACTATCCAACTCTCGCTCTCCAGACCCACTGACAAAGCAGGAAGGCCTTCGCGCCCGCCACCAGCACCAGTTCACGGCGTTCGTTCACACTCTCGTTCTCGGCGTCACAGATCTGCACATTATGAAGGATAATTAGAGTTGACTTCAAAAAAATAAATATAAAAATCATTCTGAGCTGCAAGGATGAACTGAAATAAACAATAACCAAATACCAATTTGCCCAGAAACCATGGTTGCAACATTTATGGTATTTTCCGAGGTAAAATGTTTAATTTTAATCAACATCTGTAAAATTCTTTTAAATTTTAGCATTTTGTCCCCTTCCATTGGATCATTTCAATTTATTCCACTTTTTTTATAAAGATCCTTCTCTTTTTTTACATTTTTAGCAAATTTTCTTGAAACAAATTAAAGAAGATTTCACCCATTGTGTGTTGAAACCCCTAAAAAACCCTCAAAAGAACTTCTTTGGCCAAAAAACCATATTCTAAAATTACTAATTTTACGCTTACTCTCACAATCATATCTCTGACGTATGAAAATCGTCATAAATTTCATCCCCCTGTAAATTCAGAGTAAAATCACCATCCCGAGATGTATAATGAACCATTATTTAAAGAAAATTGTAACGTGTTGGTTGACCGTGCGCATCTGCGATGAATCTCTTTGAGAGTAAATGTCGCATCCGCAGTTTCGGAATTATAAGGGTCGCATTTCCCGCTGTGCAGGCGACGCAAAAGCTGGTCTTGAAGCGAAACTTAATGGCTTGATCTCGTTCCGGCGTACAGCGTGCCGAATAATACCGAGTTCAATTTCGCTGAGAAAACACTCGCAGACTTCAAAAGATGCTGCCGAGAAGAATGAAAGAAAGAAAGAAAATAACTGCCGCACCACATGCGGCAAAGGGTTGAGTTTTCTAGACGATTACACAAAAGCTGTGCTCACCAGATGAAATTTGGCAGACGCAAAGTGAAAATATCAATGTATTGTATATTTTTTTTCTAAAATCTTCATTGTGAAATGAAAATAGATTTAATTTCCTTTCATATTAGCTCATTGTAACCGTTTATCGTTTTTCTTTTCTCATTTCAAAAGTTTGGAATTTTTTTCGTCTGATTTTCATTCAGACAGCACGAATCACGGAATTTTAAGCCTTTTAGCCACACTTATATCTATGTTTGTAAGCGCAAAAAAGTGTTAAAGTTGTTCGTGAAGCTTGATGTACATGATTAAATTCGAAAAATTTAAGATTTTTCGTGGTTCTTGAATAAGAAAAATAGCTTTATTTTTAAATTAGACTACTTTATAGCATTTTCAGGTTTTCAACAAGTGAGTATTTTTTTTGAATCAACACTGAAGGAAACTAGCAGCCATCATAACATCTGTGGCTTCTTCAAGCGGTATATCAAACTCTGGAATTTCTTCGCCTTTTTCCATGATGATTTCGCATTGCGCCTTGTACTCGATGTAATTACAAATTATCTCCAGCACTTTGGACCTAGGGGTAAAATAAATTTAAATTAGCCTGTTAATGGATTGATGGAATTTTTGCACTCACGAAATTTGGCTGAACTCGATCTGGTTGGTTTCGCCTTCAGAACAATTGGTTGGTCCGCTTAGTATTTGTTTAATTGTCTTAGAATACGTCTCGGCGTGTGTTCTCTTCACGAGAAACTCCTTTTGATCAGAGGAAATGAGTTTGACGTACTCGGCATCTGGTCCGACGCAGTTCTGGAGAGAGTTTTTTCATTAAAATATGACTATTTGTTAAAATTAAAAAACTCTGTGCGGATTTAGAAATTACCTTTTCAATAGGCTCACTGTGAGACATGATCTTGACAATAGCAGCAGCTATATTATGCGACTAGCTTTCACTGAGGATTTTATAATACTGCACGAACCAAACCTATTTACGGGAGAATTTGTTTAAATAATATTTAAAAGCATCATATTTTCAGTAACAAGAAAATACACGGTGATAAATAAATTTTCAAAAACATTACTACTTCCTGTTGGGCACAACATGATGACTTCAAAATATTTTTGGAAAATATTTTCCGTTCCCGCATTATTAATAGGTCCCAGCACGAGAAACTCCTTTATCTGAAGAAATCAGTTTGATAGGCAACACAACATATTTTACAAACTTATTTACGCATTAGACACCAGCGCCAATTGTAAAACAATAAACTTTGTTTTGAACAAAATAAAAATTTATTTTTAATACTTTTATTTATTTATATTTATTATATTATATTGTTGTTTGTTGTTCATGATTGATATACTATATTCAGAGATAGACAATCATCAAATAACATGAACAAAGGCATAAATGACAAGCAGGATCTGCATAAATGCGTGACACAAAAGGTTTAATTAAGCTAAATATTTGCATTGTATTTTTCATTTTTTGGTTCTGAAATCAGATTAAATAGTTGGTTAAGTTGATTTTGGCCTATAAATTAAAATTCAAAGCTAATTTAATTGGAAATTTTCTAAAAACAATTTTTCCTTCATTTGTCGGTTTAGATAGTAAAAATTTATAACACATGTGTAGAATTGATTTTAATATTCCAATTTCACCTGACGGATTAAGAATAAAAATTGGAGAAAGGTGGAAGTGGAAATTTTCCATTTATTTGCTTGAACGGTCAGGCAGCGAAATTAAAAAATTGTGCAAAGCGAACAACCACAGAATCAATCGGAACTAAAATGCTTTACAAACAACCAAATTATCATTTCCAATTTCATTTTGTTGCCCTTTTCTCGCAACATGGAAAGAAATTCGAGTTTGTTTTGTAACAAGTAATTATTCTGACTCATGACCTAGTTCAAGCCTCTGGTGGCGGCCTGTTTCAATAGGTTTTGTGCGGTGCAGTGATTATAAATGTGCATTTTAAATTACTGTTGGTTGTTGATAGGAGAAATCTGCGCGTGTTACTGCAGACACACAAAATTCTGTATAAAAATTGTTTGCCTTATCTGTGCCATTTAGCAACCAAAATGTACGATGTTAACCTTTTTGGCAGGACAAGAGCGCATCAAATGAAACTGCTGGCCCCATTTGTAAGTGTTGAAAAGTCTGAAAACTGTTTTCAAGTTCAAAGCTACGCCTGTGGAACAATCTTCCGCCGAATTTGTGTCTCAACGGAAACCAAAGTGCTTTCAAGAAATTTTTAAAAGAACAGTTTCAAGAAATATTGAACCACTGCCCTTTTAAACAATTATGTACAACCTGATTTTATTTTGTCTGAATATGGGGCAAAGTAGCCCTGCAGAACCATAATAAAGATTACTTTGAAACTAAATTGCTTAAAATGCAAGATTCGCGCCTTTTTATGATTTGAAAAATGTCAATAGGCTGAATTAAATATTTCCCTCATCAGATGTTCAAGGTTCATCAATTTTTTTTATAAAAATGACATTATATAACACGCGAATGGTTTACATTTATTTATTTTAAATTTTAAGTTGCGTGCAACACTATAAATCTAGTTGAAGTTTTCGTCGAGGTTCAGCAAACGACACGCCTGTGCTTTTTCATCTCGCCTGCTTTCATTTAAAATGTATTAAAATATCGACCAGCCTGGTTCCGATATAGTCTTGATTTTCAATTCAGCCGCGGCTTGCATGCATGCTAGACCGTTTCTGGAACAAAAAGCAGCGAGTTGTATGTAATTCGGAAAAGAGAAAAAAAAGGATAGTCGTTTCTGTTCTGCTGGCAGGAGCACGTGTGTCTGACTGCTAAAAATACATAATGGAAGAGGGTGGCGAACGAACACGCGGCACTCTCTTGCAGAGAGAACGAACCTCACGTGTCTTTTCATTACATCCGCCGAGAGAGAGAAAGAGATATGCAATAATAATGGAATGCCGCCGAGCACTGCAAAGAGACGCACTGCGAATGCAAAATTTTCGCACGTAAATTCTGAGACGTTTCCTTCCGCTTTATTGCACTGAAATGACTGTCTTAAGGAGCGAGACTTTCACTTATATTCGAGTGAAATATTGAACGCAACGAAATTTACATAAAAATAATTATAAAATAACAATTAGAAATTTGTGAGTAATTTGGTTAAATTGTTAATGTAGTTGTAGACCGTTGGTTTCAAATTAAATTTTATCTTTAACCACATTTGTTTGATTTGATTATCATCTTAACTATTCTATAGTTGGCTTGACAGCTGGTTTTAATAATTCAAGAGCAGTTTCTATAATTAAATAAATAACAAGTTAAATCTCAGTAAAATCAATGTAATTCCCCCTGGATTATAAATTGACCTGCTTTTATTTAATGCACATTAATCAATATTGTCATAAGAACAATGGCAGTACGTGTTAAAAATTTATAATTTGGTTTAATTACTTTAATAAACCTAAACAATATATTAAAAAAATATTCAAGAAAATAATCTATTAAAGAAAATGATTTTGTTGAAGTATTTTGTTAAATTTGATATTAAAGACGCGTGCGGGAAGCAGTAAAGAATTGATTCCGTGTCCGAAACACTTGCATTGGCGACGAAAAGTTCTCGTTCGGGTTGAATAATTCAACGGTGACCCGAGTTAGGCTTCGTGCTGTACGTCAAAGTTTCGCAGGTTGAATACGTTTGTCTGGTAAAGGCGCCAGAGTGAATTTCTCCCAGTGACGAAACGTAGCAATAACACAATTTATTGATATTCAAGTTGAAATTGGACACAAGTCGAGTTTCTCGGGAAAATTGGCTCCTTTTGTACCGTTTCTTTGGTTTTCTGTATTATTTAATAAAAATAAAAAAAACGTACGCATGATTATTGCTATTTCACATCGTAGGATGAATCTTCTTAGATCCAAAAATGTTGCACTGTAATTTTTATAAACTTTCCTGCATAATTATATTACCATTTTTATTTTTAGAATTGCCAAAATCCTAGATTTTTGGTAACGAGGAACAACAGGATGTTATCCCGTTAAATTTGGGACTGTTTTCATGGTGGCAGTGCTAAAGAAAAACAAAAATCTCCTAAACAGAATGAATTTAAATCAGGCGTGGTTTATAAGTAACTTTTAAGGTGGTCTCTTCATCCCCCATCAACTAATTATTCATTGAAATTTGGATCTTTAAAAACTTTCCAGTTAATTAAGAAAATGGAGAGCAACTTGAAACTTTTTGACGAGCTCCTCGCTCTTTTACAGCAGCCATAACGACGCACATTGTATTAAAAGTTTGCTCTCATCGTTCTTGCTGGGAATGGATAATATTATTCTTCACGTTTGACGAGACGTGTCAGTCCGCCCGCCTGTCAGAGTTGGGGGGTTGGGGGCGGACGCGGAAGGGGCGGCCGTGACCCCGCGCGGCCGGCGCCGCCACTTGCGCTTTTTCTCACATCACAAGAAAGGCATTAAGCACAAAAGGCCTCACTCGTCAGCGGTTTCGTGGGCAACAAAAAGTTGTCTGTGAAACAATTTGCAGACCCGGTGGAAAGTTGCCAATTTGCAAAATTGAGTCGTTAGCAGCACTTAATTATTGCTTGCGGGGCTGGCTCCTCCGAGGGCGAACGTGGAAACATAATCGAGTGCGCGCGGGCAAGGCGCAAAGGCGGGGATTCTATTGGGGCTTGATGCAGTTTTAATTGACGCTGCGGCCCTGACTTGACAGAGAGAAAGTGGGCCAATTTGTTGCCATCGATTCGTGCCGTGGCACTTTTCCAGGAAGCTATCATCATCGTGTATTCAAATTGGAAATTTCCGCTTGCTTTCCCAAATATTGCGGCAAAAATTATTATACGCTTAAGCGATTGATTCTTTCCCGCTGATAAATTATTCATGATGCTTTTTATAGACGATGTCCGAGTGGGTCTTGATCATCGCTAAGAGTTATTCTCGTATATTCATCCTTGAATGAGTAATAATTGAATTTTAAAGACCGTCTTTGACGAAGTTTCTGAGCACACCAACCGATTCTTGAGGGTCGAATTAGGTAAAGTGGATGTTTTATCTGACCAAAACGACCAGCGCGACATGCGTACCACAAGTATAACTTTTTTCCCGCCAAAACAATATGAACCAATGATGCGAGAAATGCGCATGCGTCAGAGCTGGCACACGCCAACCGCCTGCTGCTAGCGGCTGACGTGACGCCTCTCCTCGGCCACACCAGCTCTGACGCATGCGCAGTTCTCACCCGTAGGTCATATTGTTTTGGCGGGAAAAAAGTTATACTTGTGCTACGCACATCGCGCTGGACTTTGTGGTCGGATAAAATATCCACTGTACGTAATTCGACCCTCAAGAATCGATTGGTGTGCTCAGAAACTTCGTCAAAGCCGGTCTTTAAATACAATAAATTGTTGTAGACAGTCCCTATTTACACTTTTTCCGAAAAATAAAACGTTTTGTAGAAAGTTTCTATAAAATGGCATTTTTAGAGAGTGTACACCAAATGCATGAATTAAATAAGATATTGTTGTAGATTTTTTTATTTTACTTAATATCATAAGCTGCATAAACAACAAAGATAACTGTGTGTATTTTTCCTCTTTTTATATAAATTTAACGCCAAATTTTAACCGTAATTGTAAGAATCGCATAGTCCCTTGACTCTTATTTGGATTTTTCAGATTTTCAGAATACAGTACTTCTTGCATGCCACCGAAACAGGCAATGTGTGAGTTATTCAAAACATTTTAGGGTTACAACCTTTTCTTTGCTTGATTTGTTGCCTCAAAGAAATAAAATTGCCAAAAAACAATACAAGCGGCAACCAACAAAGAAAGCTGACAAAATTGAACAGTTTGTGAAATAAAAAATAAAATCACACGTTTCAGCCGGATCAGCAGTATTTTATCTTATCTGCAAAAAAATTCATAGCCTGCACAGAATTTTGAATGAGCGATCGTTGAAAACGTCCGCCTGCTCTCAGCTCTGAGTGCAAACGGAAAAGATAAACGAGCATAACGAAAATCTTGACAACACACTGTAACTCACATCTCCTTGCGACAAACATTTCAACTCATAAGCCGAATATTTTATCATTTTTAATTGGAATTATGGCAATAAATTAAACCAGGCTTCATCCTCGTTGCAAAGAATTGTCGTGGTTTAATTTATTGCCATAATGAACAAAACCTCGAGCGGTCGCCTTTTCCAAAAATTTAATTGGGATGTTTAAAAAGAACGAAAATTGCTCCTAACATCGTGAAAAAAAAACAGAAATTTCTTGTACTTTCTAGGAAGCTGCTATAATTTGTCCTAATCAAGAAGAATTCAACAGCAAAAAATCCCTTGCTTATCAACATAAAATTGAGAATAGGAAGAAATAAATAAAATTAGCAGTTAAAGAGGAATGATACTGGAAAAGGCTGGAAAATGCTCTTTGCCAATGCATAAACTCGTCCCTTAGGATTCAGTTAAAGCCTAAATTGACCCAAGGAGCGCTGTAATTTTTTGAGAAAATTGGCTGGAAAGTTGCCGTGCTTTTCAAATGGTAATGGCTGCCTCCTTACTTGAAATCCGATTTAATTTCAAAACCAAGAGTTTCCCCAATAAGTGGCATACACCGTTGGACAGATCTCGGTGAGAGGAATCGGAATATGCCAAGAAAATATGTTCGAGCACTGTAAATTTTGGAGAAAATTAATAAAATTTGAATTTTTACTGCAGGAAGGTCCTTTTTTATTCTTGCAAATTGTTGAACAAATTGTTTATCGGTCAATTGCTTAAGGCATCCAACAATTTAAATAATTTTCAATTGTTGCCCAGTATCATTCCACTTTAAACAGAGTATTTTCTACGAGCAAACGATTTTAATTCCAATCAAGGTTTATTTTGCATGGAGCTGCAATAAAATCAGAAAAATCAGTGGCGGCGACAGAGCGGGCACTGCGTCTCCCGCATGGCACTTGGCGCGCACCCTGCGCTGGGCAGAAAGGACACGCAGGCGCACCCTGGGTGGCGGCGGCGGCTGCGGAGGCAGCTCCGGAGGCCGCAGTCGAGGCTTGCGATGGCCCAGGTGAACATGGAGACGGCGCCGCCGCACGGCAAGCACCTGTTCGCGGCGCCGATGCTGCCGGCGGCGGTGTCGTCGGCGCCGCAGCAGCCGCTCGGCGCCCGCATCAAAATCCACCCGCTGGCGGCGTTCGACGTGGCCGCCTACTGCGGCCCCCCGGTGCCGGCGGCCGCCCTCCAGTGCGGCTGCTGCTACCAGGTCGAGCCCGAGTGCTGCTGGGAGTGCTGCCCTGACGCACTCGACGACTCCATCGCGCCCCTCGTCTCCCCCAGGGCCACCCCCGTGCCCCCGCCAGCCGCTCCAGGAAAGTATCTCAGTCAGCTCTGCTTCTGGCCGCAGGAATGGTTTCAATTTTTCGTTTATCTGGACTTATTTTGCTTTGGTGCACTTCTTGTAATTCAGAACGGATTTAACAGAGGGCTGTGAATTTTTGACGATCCACTTTTTTCTGATTTTGAGCTTCCAATCATTATGGGGCGGTCAAATGAGCTCAAATCATGCAGTTTAAAGCCATTTTATACACACTTTAAACTGTCTAAAACTGCATAAAACAGTCCAAATTGGCTAAACTAATAGAAATTTTTCTCACGATTTAAGTTTTTGGTGGAATTTTAAGCACAAATTCATAATTAATCGATTTTCCAGTCAAATTATTTTTTTTTCATATTAAAAGGTCGGTTTCGTTGCTATTTTGGGAAATATTTTGGTGATATTTGATATTGATATTTCAAAAGTTATCTTTAGAGTAAAAAATATAGCCTTATAATAATTTTAACCTTTCGTAAAAATTATTTCCGGCCCACTCGGTACTGCTCAAAAGCCACAAAAAGGATGTTCTGTCGGTGGCACACACGTAAAAGAAAGAAATTGGAGCTCTTGCAGCTGGTTTTTATACCTATATGTCTCACTAGTTATTACTTTCCTACTCGTGAATCTTTTGTTACTGCACAAAATTCCATCTAAAACTACTCTCTTGATAACAAAATAAAAATTTGTCCGATTTTACTCCGTGAAAACATCTTAAATTTTAATTCACGTGAACTGTTGCAATCAAAATCGTTAAATTTTGGCATGGGATTTTTTTTACAGAATGAAAATAAATTAATTTAAATAAAGCCATAAATATGCAACCTATTTCATTTAAATCATAGGCCAAAATTGAAATGATTTTGTCAAAAAAACAGCAATTGAGGGCTTTAACTTGTATGCAAATTATTTCGTTTAAAGCTTATAAATTAAAATTCGAGCCCGAAATGAAGACATAAATTTACAAGAAATAGATATCATGATTGCAGAACAATTCCAGCCTTCAATAGTGTTTATTTTGTGGAAAGAAAAAAAATAACAAGGGTTTAAATCAACTGGTGGCATTGGCATCAATGCGCAAAAGTCAATTAATGAACATCCCGATGATTTATAGCCCCGAACGCACCGCAGACTCGGTTTCTCCGGCGCGGAAGCCAAATTTATTGCAATCGCTCGAGCCGCAGTTCCATTTGCCTGATTTATCCGCGGCCGGCGACGTCTCCTCCTCCGACGTAAAAGGAAAAATGGCATTTTTATCGAGCAGGCAGCTTTGGCGCCGTTCAAAAATTCATCCGTCTGCACTCTGCTGCCGGTGCCGCAGCGAAAAGCCAAAGTTGGGCCCCTTGAGGATAATGAGACAGGCGTAATGTATAACAAAAAGCAACACAAATTCATTCCGACACACGGCATGCAAGTGCAAAAGTTCCTCCCCTGGCGATTACACGTTATTTTGTATGGATTTTTTTCAGAATTAATAACGAAATCACGCAATACATCAGTAGTGTCGAAGCCGCCAAGAGATGGCGCCACCGTATACTTCGGTAATAAATTTCATTTTAAGGCACATCCACTACGATTTGAGACTCAATCTTGCTACTGTGCATTCTTTACTTAATAGGCTTTCTTTTGACGGGCTGAAAACCAAAATCGGTTCAGCCATTCGCCTTAGAGTTGTGAAAAACTATTTTTTGAAATATAAAATCTTTTCCAACGTTTCTACGGCGAATGGCTGGACTGATTTTTGTTTTAAGCACGTCAAAAGAAAATATATAAAGTGAAGAATGCACAGTGTTAGAATTGAGTCTCAAATCGCAGCAGAAGTGACTTAAAATTAAATTTATTACCGAAGTATATGGTGGTGCCATCTCTTGGCGGCTTCAACACTAAAGGACTTACACAATTTGCGTATGTACTAGTAAGAATGATGAAAAACTATGAAGAAATCGTCCTGGTAGTGGCAAAAGTTGCGCATCGCTGAACAAATACACAAATTTTCACTTGTCGAATTGATTGTTGCCCTTTTCTTGCACCAAGGAAATTCGCGTTTGGTTGTTGATCTATGCGCAATTTTCCGCTACCACGACGAAATTGAATACTAGTACAGCTGTCACATACGCTGTCAAAAGGAGTTCAAGTATTTGTACTCTTTTAATTGTTTTAAATTTTAATTTATTTGATGCTTGCAAGAAAATCCCTTGATTTATTTAAACATGCAAATCATGAATGAAATAAATGTTGCAGTAGTGCGATGCGCAATATTGCAGCATTTCAATGTCAAAGACAAAGCGGCGCACGTAACCGCTCAATCGATCATTATCTCCACATTCCATGATTGGAAGCCGTGCATCCGCAAACGGATAAAAAAAGTGGATTCGCGTGCCAGCGCTCTCTTCTCTCGCGGAAATGAATGGAGTTGTGTCTGAAAAGTTGCTAATTGCGTCAAAGGACGCGGCGTTAAATCTTTCGTGATTTATGCGCGCGCTGCCGGGGCTAAATTTAAATTAATCCTCAAGGGGAAAATCCTAAATTCAGCTCCAGCAGGTGTGAAGAAGCTTAATTTAAAGGGGGCGAAAAAAAATCGGCAATTCTTTGGCACTGCGGCGAAAATTTATTTATACGCCGCGCGGGGGGACAGGTGGTTCCCTGCGCCTGCTCTCGAGCTTTTCACAGCCTAAGGGATGAAATGGGTAGCAAAAAGTTGGCCACTAGCGCACTGAATGATTAATCTTTCTAAATGGTTTTGATGACAACTGAATCGATTTTTCATTTCGAATGATTCCCGCGGGCTGACCAGTGCGCGCAAAAAATCTGCATTTCGCAAGCGAGCCTTTTTTGGGAAAGAGCCAAGGACAAAATGCTTAGGAGTGCGTTGTGGACTTGGAGGGATGGATATAGACTTCTTGGTATAGTTTCAGTCAATCGGCTGTATTTTTTACTAAGCTCTGCAGGCGGCAGTAAATTATTTCCAACGTATATATATTTACAAATCATTTAGTTCTGGTTTAACCGTCTTTTTAGCAAAATTCGGCCTCGGTTTATTTAAATCAGGTCTTGAGTTTATCTGGGCCCTTCTAGTTTATTTATATTTGCGCTCTCTTTGTTTATTTTCATTTTCCCTTGAACGCGATTAGAGGAAAAAATAGGGTTGGCAAAATTCACAAAAATTTAATAAATATTATTTATTTTAATAATTCCTTGTGGCAATTGAGACCAATTTGAAGTTAATATTTTTTAATTCTGTTTGGAAATACTTATATTTAAAATCAGTCTTCATTCATCCTTGCATACAAAAATATCAGTAAGACATTTTGAAAACTATTTGAATGGAAATTTTTCATTCTAAAATATTTCCTCTCGTATTTTAAAAGTACTAATAGGGGGATTTATAATGTAAATCGTTTTTTTGTCAGTTTTTTGTATCGGAATTGGCGCGGGATTCGATCGAATTAATTTGACCGACTTTGTCAGCTGCTTTTAATGTCTGAGCGAATCAATGTACAACATCACTGCTGGACGCAGGCTGTGGCTTGCGAGGAAAACACATTGAACAATGGTGCTTTTGGAAATTGGCGGGTGGTGACAAACCCGACACAGCAGGGATTTGGTATTGACGCTGCCAAAAGCGTGTCAGTAGCACGTCCCAAATGCCACGGGAACGGATTTTCACTAATTTTTTTAAGCTTTTAATTCGTGGAGTTTACATAAAAGTATTGTTTTTTCAGTTTAGGAGAGTAGGAGCTGTTTTTCTATAAAAATAATTTAGAAAAAATTTGCTTTTCGGTTCCATTAAGACTATTTTGATATGTCTGAATTTGTCAATCTTGAAACGATAAAAAAAAATGTACGCTTCTATGACCCATATTTATTTATTTATTATTTTTTTGATAAATCTAGAAAATCTCCTTAATGCAACAAATAACTGCAAGGACAAGGAAAAACTGCAAAACTATTACAGCAAATTTTATTTGCTTTTACAATCGTAAATTATTGAAGTAATTTTAAAGAACACTTTCACATTTCATAATTTGAATTGAACTAATGCAGACGAGTGACCAAAATGATAGAAATTTTACCCTTCAAAGTATGCTGAAATGTCCTTTTTGATTTTGCAAAACTTTTTAGGGGTAAAATTATCCATTTTGACAATACAATCATTTGAGGAGTCTTCTCCTTAATTTTTCTAACAAGGGAACCCAATCCGTTTCGCTCTGACGTGCAAACTTTTTCCTCAAATGCGTTCTCTTTTCTGATGTTTCAAATATATTTACTAAAAACAATATCGATTAAGTGTAGCCTGCGAAAAGCATATATATCCGACCATTCCATTTTTATGGAAGTGATAGTGATGAATCCTCGCGTGACACACACTGCGGCAGAGACATTGTTCCTTTTTCGAGACAGTAAATCAAAGAAATGTCCTCCCTCCCAGCCAAGTCTGTCCGGGAGTTGAGCGCCATTTCGCTCGAGATAATAATAACGGTAATAATTCGTGGCGGCCGCAAACAATCGCGCGAGCTTATTGACATTTTCCGGCCAAATTGCGTGCAAAGCGACTTGGCAGAGCAAATGCCCAAATTGGCCGTGTCCCTCTCGTTTCTCGCACACATTCACAGCATTTTACAACATAGGGCATAGTCGAGGCGGTGAGCCGAGGGCCGTGTGTTTGCGTATTGATCGCCACCACCAGAGAGAAAGAGAGAAAGAGAGAGAGAGAGAGAGAGAGAGAGAGAGAGAGAGAGAGAGAGAGAGAGAGAGAGAGAGAGAGAGAGAGAGAGAGAGAGAACCGCTAATACAAACTTTCCACCGCATTTCTCTGCTCCGCTCGTCCGACGTGTTTTTTATTATTCCAAATTTATGTTTATGCAGCGCCAGAGTGTCAGTGACTGACGCGGTTGCCAATGCAAAGGGATGTGAGCGAAACTCATTGTCAAACGGACACATTGAATAAATTTAATAAAAAATTGACCTTGACAATAACTGTAAAATTAATTTTAAATTTTGCAAAATTGTATATCTTATTTCAAAGAAATAAAAACTAAAAATAAATTTGTATGAATAATAATTGTTTAGTTTTAAAATTTTATTAATATATTATTTTTAAAATTTATCTTCTTTGCTTTTAACAATTTAAACCTCTTGTTTTTTTAATTTTTTTAAATATATTTATTTAAAATATTCAATTCAATTTCAATAATTATTAATTGAATTTAACAATTTAAATTTTATTTTTTAGATTTTTATTATGTATTATTTATTTTTAATACAAAACTATATTATTTTTTATATTAATGGTTTATTAGCTAAGTACTTTTAAATAATATTTCGGTTAAACCAACTGATAAGTCACTTCTTCTGTTTTCTAAATTTGTGAGAGAAAAAATATTTAATAAACAATTCTGGCAAAAATGAGTTTTCTGGAAATAGTGGGATTTAATTAAATATTTGCGTCTAGCATTGGTAAAATATTTAGAAATTTTTAGCCTTTTTTGGTATTCATTTTAAAGTGGAATGCTACTGGGCAACAATTGAAAATTATTAAAATTGTTGGATGCCTTAAACATTTGATCGATAAACAATTTGTTCAACAATTTGCAATAATAAAAAAATGACCTTCCTAAAATAAAAATTCAAATTTTGCCAATTATCTCCTAAATTTACAGTGCTCGAACATATTTTCTTGGCATATTCCGATTCCTCTCGTCGAGATCTGTTCAACGGTGTATGCCACGTATTGGGGAAACTCTTGGTTTTGAATTTAAATCGGATTTCAAGTAAGGAGACAGCCATTACCATTTGAAAAGCACGGTAACTTTCCAGCCAATTTTCTCAAAAAATTACAGCGCTCCTTAGGTCAATTTAGGCTTTAACTGAATCCTAAGGGATGAGTTTATGCATTGGCAAAGAGCATTTTCCAGGCTTTTCCAGTATCATTCGTCTTTAAGTCAATTAATTTGTACCACGCGCAAGTAAAAAATGAAGCACTTTTTGCTCAACAGTAAAAACCCAACAATTTAGATAGGAAAATGTCATTTATATCCTTGCCAAATTGACAATGAGAAAACACTTTTCGAGTTTCCCTCGGGCCGCAGAAAATAAAACAAGACTACATCTGTGTTTATTCCTCATTTTGCACGTCCCTGGAGATACCAAAGGCGAGGCAGAGAGTGGTGCAAGATGTCGCGATATCTGCGCGCATAAACTGGCCTGCTATCGTCGCGCGGTGAGCAATAAACAGTTCAAATCCACACGCCGGGCATTTTCGCGTGCTAACGCAATGTTGTGATATTCTAATTAGCGTGAACAGCGAGCGCATCGCACGCCACGCCTTTCACAGCTGGAAATGAGCAACTACTGTTTAATGAGAACACGTGACACGGGGACTTTTATCAATTTTGATACCTTCGCCGGCTGTGCAAATATATAATCATCGATCGCCGAGCAGAAAGTAAATTATTTATTTGTCTGCCACACTTACAAATATTTGTTCTGGCCTATCGAAAAACGTTTGATACCGTATTGATCACGTTTGGTATTTTTTGCCAAGGAGGCTAGATTAACATTTTTATAATGTTTTTGTTAAACTTTGATTCAATTTAGGTTATTTTAGTCTTTTTTGTTGGGGACATATTAATTAATATACATTTTTTATTCTGGAGGAATTAAAAAATTTGACAGGGACTGTTTTTAGCTCTGCAGCTTTTTTTAAAAAGAATACTAAACATTAAAACTGCATGTAATAATATAATTATTATTCTGAGACTTGACAGAATTTTAAAATTATTCTTTGGTCAAGATATTTATTGTTGTATTTTGTACATTTTTATATTATTTAAAAATTTGATGATTATTCTTGGTATTCTAACAGAAGGTTTTTAACAAAATCTTCGAGCTATAAAAATGGTTGATTTAGATTTACAAGAAAATTGCCGGGCCAAAATAATTCAATTGTTCTAAAAAATAACCGTCTCTAATTTTTAATTCTTTCCGCTCATCTAAAATAACTAAACAGGATATTAATCAATTTTAATATCTTACAGTAATATATAGACGTTTCCAAAGAATTTAATTGAAATGTTTATGAAGAATCTCAATCGCAATTTGAATGTCAGAATGTCAAAGAGCCCAATATTGCTCTATTGTCGGCGCAAAATATTGAAATTTTTCATCTTTTCAAGTTTATGAATGGCAGTACAGTCATTCTTTCCAACGTCACAAACTACGCCCACTTAAATGCGGAAGTCCGCCTTCGCCAACAATAAGATCATATCGCCTGATTAATATTGAGTTATGCAATCCGTTGGGCTTGCATGCCAAGCGTGATGCATAACTTTTCTCTCAGTCAGGCGCGTGGCGTTTGCGTTTGCCTCTGTAATTTGCCTCACCGTCAACGTTCGTGAATGCAATCACCGATTTCCCATTCCGGCTGCTAGAGAAATTATTACGACACACACTTCTGGGCTCGAGTAGTGTGATGACAGAATTTAGAAACAACTGTTCTCTTACTGTAAAGGGTTGAAAATATTGAACAATAATCAAGATCAATAAAAATTAAAACTTAGCCAATTTTCTTCAAAATACAGTGCGTGTCCAGATTTTGATTCTTCACGTTGATATATCTATCCAATGGTGTTTGACACTTTTCTTTGTTGTGAAATAAAATAAGAATTAAAAATAGGACGTTTGAAATTCATGCATATCTTGCCGCCATTTTTCAAAATATTTGATTTAATTGACCAGTTGTATAAACCCTTGGTGTCCGAAGCCGCTAACAGCTAGCGCCACTGGATACTTTCTTTAAAATTTAGTTTTAAGGCACTTCCGCTGCGATTTCAGGCTGAATCCTGCTTTTTTCACTTAAAATTTTTTCTTATGACGTTCTGAAAACCAAAATTGGTTCAGCCAATCGCCGTAGAATCGTGAAAAACTATTTTTTTTAATTATAAAATCTTTTCCAACGTTTCTGCGGCAAATGGCTGGACTGATATTGGTTTTCAGCACGTTAAAAGAAAAAAATTTAAGTGAAGAATGCTCAGTAGCTAGATAGAGTCTGAAATCGCAGCAGAAATGCCTTAAAACTAAGTTTATTAAGAAATTATACGGTTGCGCCACCTGTTGGCAGCTTCGAACACTTAGGGTTTATGCAACTGGTCATATCAATTATTATTAGAGTATATATTTACGAGACCGAGCCAAGCAAGCACTAAACTTCATTCAATTTACATTAATGCATTGTCATAATGCTGGCCTGTCAGAATATAGAAAGCTGTTTGGGATATTAAATTTTTACGAGATAAATGTTTGAGTAAACTTATTAGATAAAAATTAAATAGGGAAATAAATAATTAAATTTAAAATAAAATTCAAGAAATGATTACCGAAGGTTTAGCTGGGACGAGAGCTTTTTGGAATTTTTTACTTTTCAAGTCTAGAAAACACCATTTGAAAACCGTAAGCTTGTGAATGAATGGTGCCATCGTCTATAATTGGCAAACACTAAAAAGAAAAATCAATTTCAAGAGGGATTATTTTTTTATTAACATTCATCTTAATAAAATTGGTCAAATTTGCAGAAATTAATTAATGTTTTTGGACTATCAAGATAATTTAATTTTTCGGCATTTATATTATTGGCACCTTTGTTACTGTACAGAAAAGAAACATCGAATGAGCCGAAAATAACCTATCCGGACTGTTTCATTATTGCACCGGCCGGGCGGGTCAACAAAGGAGCGGCCGCAGTCGGTTTTTTGACACTCGGATGGCGCATAGAATAGAAGGCCGATGGATTCGCGGGGTGTAAATGCACATACACGCACGCTAATTCGCTGACGCGAGTTCGGGTTTCCGAACGGCCGGTGGTGCGACTGCCAAGAATGTTTATCGCCTCTCTCACTCAGTGGAGTATTTATTTTTAACCGGAACGAGATAAAAATAGCGGCCGCGAGAAATAAAAGAGCGAGTCCTCGCGGCACCGCGTCGCATACGTAAATAATGCGAGGGTGGGCCTATCAAAATCAATCCGGCGGCGCACGAGACCGCATTGTCTCCGGCCTTTGATAACAAAAATCACTTTCCGCCGACTGCTCATCGTGCCAAACGTTCTTTGATGCCGCGGCTACTTGAAGTAAGCCGAAGAGTAAAACAAACCGCGAGACACGCTGATTTACTTCTTATTTTCCCTCGGCACACACGACACGTGCTCGTAACAGTTTCTCCGAATCGAGATTATTTTAATCTACGGATACCGATGATGCTGATTGTGAGCTTGTTATAAAAGCGAAACGCACTCGTAAAAGAAAATACGCTCTGATGTGAGATGTGAGAGCCGGCCACTCAGCAGCAGCAAACATTTTGACGACAACAGAGAATCGGGGAAACGATCTGAAGAAAGCGCTTCGGAGTTTCGAATTCATTAAAAAAACGTCGACTACAAACAGGCTATTTGAAAACTAAAAATACCTCAAAGAAAATCGGAAAATACTCACAATCATTCTAACTGCAGGAGGGAAATAGTAATAATATATGTTATAGAAATAATTTTTATAAATATAATTGACTTTTTTAAAGCATTCAATCGTCACAGGACCATCAAATAAGCACGACGAATCATGAAGTTTTAAAATGTTCATAATTTGAACCGTTTCACCTGCTAAAATTTCAGGCATGATTTTTTATAACAAATTTTTGTTAATTTTTCCTATTCATCCAGAAAGGAAAAAAGTGCTAAAAATATATCTTTTTTAAATTACATAATATCTCACTTCATTCTGATCCAATTAAAAGGTAAACCCTCCGAAATTTATTTCAAGGTCACAAACATACTTAAAGTGGAATGATACTGGGCAACAATTGAAAACTATTTAAATTGTTGGATGCCTTAAACAATTGACCGATAAACAATTTGTTCAACAATTTGCAAAATTAAAAAAATGGACCTTCCTACAATAAAAATTCAAATTTTTCCAATTTTCTCCAAAATGTACAGTGCTCAAGCATATTTTCTTGGCATTTTCCGATTCCTCTCGTCGAGATCTGTCCAACGGTGTATGCCACTTATTGGGGAAACTCTCGGTTTTGAAATTAAATCAGATTTCAAGTAAGGAGACAGTCATTACCATTTGAAAATCACGCTAACTTTCCAGTCAATTTTCTAAAAAAATTACAGCGCTTCTTAGGTCAATTTAGGCTTTAACTGAATCCTAAGGGATGAGTTTATGCATTGGCAACAAGCATTTTCCAGGCTTTTCCTGTATCATTCCTCTTTAACTTGTACTTACGGCATAAATGGTTTTATAAAAACAACAATATTGTTAAAAAAATAGTGGTGAGAGCCTCAAGTAATAACTGTATTAAAAAAAAAAATATCTCGAAAAAGCGATCGTCAAATTTTTACTGCCCTCTATCAAGCCGTAAGTATAATTTATACTCGACTATTTAAAATAAAAATGTTTAAAATATACATCAAATACGGCACTCTTTTCCTGCTCTATTTATTTCACTATTATTATAGCTACCGTATGATTTCTATAGTGGAAAAATTTATTTGATGAGCGTAAAACGAAATTATTTCAGTCAATCGCAATATGTAAATTTTCATCATCTAAAGGCTTGATGTTAGATCGACAAACTTATTCTTCCAGCAGGGAAATATAGAAACCAAACAATAAATCTCTCTCTAGTACTGCTTTCTCCTCAAATAAAAAGCCCCACTATTTGTAACTGTCAGCAAGAAAAAGCAATATAAACACAGACAAAGGAAAGAGACACCGGTGTCTGAAAGCAATATCAGCAATACTGCCGTGTTTTTTTTCACCCGCGATGGCAACAACAACATATTATATTTTTTGTTTGGCGAAAACGTGTTCATCCTCCCACAATATCGGAGATTCTTTTATAGCACCCACCACACGCTAAAGACGCAAACATGTGCGTCCTTGCTGTGGAAATAAAAACGACCACGCAAAGAAGCAGCTCCAAAACATTGCGTTTCTGCCCCGGAAAGAGGGCCATGAGTGCAGACGCAGACACGCTGGCTCTCCGTCGTAAAAACGAATATTAGATCACAAAAAAAAATAATTTTTAAGTGGGTTACATGATCACCGTCGAAAGCAGAGAGGTTAAATTTGATTCAATGGGGGCTTTAAATATTAAAAATTAACTGTCTGAATCTGTAACCCTTGAAACAATAAAAAATTTAAGAAAATATTGACCAGTTGTATGAACCCTTAGCGTTCGAAGCAGCCAGCAGATGGCGCCACCGAATATTTTATTAATAAATTAAATTTTAAGGCACTTCCGCTTTAATTTCAGACTCAATCCTGCTACTGTGCATTCTTAATTAAATATGCTTTCCTTTGACGTGCTGGAAACCAAAATCAATCCAGCCAATCGCCGTATAAACGTTGGAAAATATTTTTTGTTTCAAAAAATAGTTTTTCACAATTCTACAGCGATTGGCTTAACCGATTTTGGTTTTCAGCTTGTCAAAAGAGAGCATATCAATTGAAGAATGCACAGTGGCAGGATTGAGTCTGAAATCGCAGCGGAAGTGCCTTAAAATTAAATTTATTAATAAAGTATTCAGTGGCGCCATCTGTTTGCGGCTTCGAACCGTAAGGGTTTTATTCAACTGGTCAATAGCCTCTGATTATTTAAATCATTTTCTTTCGCAAAATTTTTTGTTTAAAGGAAGAGAAAATCGTAAACTGGATTATCATGACTTATTTGCTTCTCCGTTCATATTTTTTGCTGAAGTTTAATAAAATATACAATATTCAAATTTTGGAAATAATTTTCAGAATTTTTTAGGATTGCCATGTATTCTTTATTTAACCTGCGCCGTAGTTTTTTCCCATTAAAAAATGAGTCACTTTGCGGGCAAAAAACCGGTTTCGCGCGTCGCCTCGACAAAAAGCACCGACGGATGGATTATTTTGGTCGGTGATTTTGGCGGAGCGACAGCGCGGCATTGGCGAGAGAGACAGATTTGCGAGCTGCTTGGTCAGTCGAGTGCGCGTCCGAGCGACGAGCCAGCCTCGGACCGCAAGTCCGCTATATTTCTCCATTGTGTCTTTTGTGTTTTGTTTCGCTTCCTTTCCTTTGTATGCGCGCCTAGTGTGTAAGAGAAAAGGCCCAAACATGAATCTCATGTTCCGCAAAAACTTCCGTGCAGAGACCAAGGAGCGGTCGTTCGGCGGCGGCGGCGGCAAGAGCTCCGGCGGCCGCCTCCGCACCAGGGGCGCCTCGCGCTCCGACTCGAACACCGCCGCCTACACCCCGATGGACGACCAGCCCTACAGGTGTGTGTCCAAATCTACTTTGCACTACTAAGCAACCTGCTTATCTCACGATTTAACTGCTCTCATCGCAACTCTCTCGGCACGTGCCATACATTCAGACACTAGTTGCAGCGCTACTCTTTTCATACTTGAAATAATAATAATGCAGCTTTTCTCAGTCTCAAAATGCATGAGCTCGGAATGTTTTCTCATATTATCCACAGTTAAATAAATTACATTTCCAAAACATCATAATTTTTTCTATTAAATCCAAAAATGCAAATATGTTATAGTTCAAATTAATATTTTAACCATCAAATTAATTAGGGTTTTTGATTTTTAAATTAATAAAAAATATTTATTTTCGAACATTTTTAAAATATTATTAAATTAATATCTCTAACAGGTGAAATTCTTAAAGTGCGAAAGATAATCGAATTATTGTGTACGAAGAATATTTTATGCTCTTATTTGAATTGATTCAGTCGGCGTAGAACTTTTTGTAAATCCCTTGGTTGTAATTTCAAATTTTTTGTTAAATTGTTCAAATTGAGATTAATCGTTGGTCAACAATATTTTATGCATTCTAGGAACCTCTCTTTAAGACCAGCTCAATTCCACAAATTTGTACCGAGCTTGAAAATTTAATTTGCTTTTTAATGCTCTAAACATGTTTTGGTCTAAAATATTTTTTTACCAACGCAATCACAATAAAAAGCATGTTTTTTTCTGCAAAATTTTAACGTAATTAATTTAGATAATATTTAATTGTTTATTTACAATTAATTTTTAAATATATAAACGTGGGGTTTTATATTAATTACATTACTTAGCTTAAACTAAGGTTAAATTATAAATATTTATATAATTGCTGAGCCCCAATGATTATAATTAACGTGTATACACATAAATCACAATATTAAATTTTCAATACCAAGATCGCACAATTAATTATATTTGATTAATACTGGTTCAATTGATACAATTGGGAATTTTCTTCGATTAACAATTTTACAGTGGTCAATTTTACCGAAACATAACTAAAGCTCTACAAAACTTGTATTAAAATCTGGAGTTTCCTCTGAAAAGCTGTCAGTAGTTTTACTCTGGAAAATTTTAAACCCAAAAATAAGAAGTTTTATGACCAATTTAACAGTCTGAGAAACTAAGAAAAATTTTGTGATATATTTGGTAAAGTCCAAGAAATAAAAATTGAAAACCATTTTTAAAATTTCTCCAAAAATGAATAAATATATAGAGTCTTATCTACCTTATATTTAAGCCAAATACTTTTTGTAAACAAACAACGCGATATTCCAGCGTAGCCAAATACCTGAAACTTTTGTCCAAAATCGACAAAAAGTCGACTAACGGGCCGAAATAAAACAACAAAAATTCCAACAGTAATTATTGTTAAATAATTATATAGTTGAAATAATATTAAAGCCTAATTCGGTTGAACATTTTTTTAAATACCCTAATAGTTTTTATACAACTTTTTTCATTTAAATTCTTAAAAATACTCAATTTAAATTGAGTCACACAGCATAATAAAGACATTTTCAACAATGAAAATAATCTGATTACACGATTAAGATTCCTCTTTTTTAAAGAGGATTGATACTGGAAAAGCCTGGAAAATGCTTGTTACCAATGCATAAACAACTCGTCCCTTAGGATTCAGTTAAAGCCTAAATTGACCTAAGGAGCGCTGTAATTTTTTGAGAAAATTGGCTGGAAAGTTAGCGTGCTTTTCAAATGGTAAATGCTGTCTCCTTACTTGAAATCCGATTTAATTTCAAAACCAAGAGTTTCCCCAATAAGTGGCATACACCGTTGGACAGATCTCGACGAGAGGAATCGGAATATGCCAAGAAAATATGTTCAAGCACTGTAAATTTGGGAGAAAATTGGCAAAATTTGAATTTTTACAGTAGGAAGGTCCTTTTTTTATTATTGCAAATTGTTGAACAAATTGTTTATCGATCAATTGTTTATGGCATCCAACAATTCAAATAATTTTAAATTGTTGCCCAGTATCATTCCACTTTAATTTTCGCCTAATACAACATTAAAAATCGTCACTGCTCTGAGCAATAACATCTCAATTTGACTAAAATCTTTTTCCTTTCTTTGATTTTTTTTAAATCAAACCTTGAGAAAATTTTGAAACTGAAAAGCGTCTGTTCGTCTAGAACAGCGAGGCCCCGATTGCACGATTCTGACGCATAACTCGTTACAACTCGGCGAGCCAGCCTTGACAACTTTTCCAACTGCATCTGCACGAACCGCTTTGGCATTGATCTGACTGAGAGCCAATTAAAGCACGCAATTCAACTTCCCGCTGCATAATTTAATCAATGCATCCCGCTGCACCCAAAACAAAATAATAAACACAAAAAAGGAAGCGATCCCTGCTTCACTTTACGATTTTTTTTCCTATCGCGCTCTCGTGTGTCAAAATATTTTTGTTCGAGGGCGAAAGCGCGTCCTGCGCGGCTACAAATAAGTAAATAAATAGGTGAGTTTGTGGCACCGGTTTGCGACACTGTTCTTTTTTTTCGGGTTTGTGGGCCACCAATGTCATAAATAATACACCGACGATCAACAGAGTCGCGCACAAAGGGTGCACCGGTCGATTTAAAACGGGCGGTGACACCGAGCGGCGTGACAATTAATATCTGCGACGATACAAATAGCCGCAGTTCGATTAACGGGCCTGAAAATAATGTTGTTTGAATTTTAAAATCAAGTGGTTCGTTTGCAGCTAAGGAGCATTTAGAATTGATCGATAAAATTTATCAAATGGAAAAAAATACTTCAAATAAATTTTTTAAATAATAATTTGAGGTATTATTCACCAGTAAAAATAGCTCTTAATGTTTTGAAGCGTTGACAGATGCCGCCACCGTTCATTTCAAACTTACGAGACAGTTTTTTTAACACAAAAATTATTGCTGTCGTTTTCTATCACGATTGGCTTCGCCGATTTTGGTTTTCTGCACGTCGAATTAAATTTTTGGACGCCGAGAATGCACAAACAGCAGGATTAAATCTGGAATTCTAAGCAGGGAGCTGGAAATTGAAAATAAATAGTAGCCAAACACTGCTGGAAGTACTTTAGCCAGTGTTAGAAGCCGCCAACAGGTGGCGCCACCGTGTAATTTCATAATAAATTTAGTTTTAAGGCACTTCCGCTTCGATTTCAGACTCAATCCTGCTAATGTGCATTCTTCACTTAAAATTCTTTCTTTTGACATTCTGAAAACCAAAATCAGTTCAGCCAATCGCCGTAGAATCGTTGAAGAGGTTTTTTATTTCAAAAAATGTTTTCCAACGATTCTACGACGAATGACTGGACTGATTTTGGTTTTCAGCACGTCAAAAGAAAGCATATTAAGTGAAGAATGCACAATAGCTAGATTGAGTCTTAAATCGCAGCGAAAGTCCCTTAAAAACTAAATTTATAAAGAAATTATTCGGTGGCACCACCTGTTGGCGGCTTCGAACACTAAGGGTTTATACAACTGGTCAAATTTAAGAAAATCTTAAAATTTGCTGATAAATTTCATTTTTTAATGTCACGACGCAGTAAATGAAATGATTTTTTGCAAAAATCAACAAAACCCTTCTAAAGAAAATAACTTTCATTGTGACAAATCCCGTGAAAGCCGAATTTCTTGAGGTAAACAGCGCTAATTTATTTTTAATTATAGCCGGGCCGGGTTGTGCGTGCAAAAAAGGGTGGCCGCGAGATGGGAAACAAAAGACAAAAGTGATGAGACGGACAGTCAGTCGTTAAAGAGTTAAAACGGCCGGCATTTGAAGTAGAAGCGGCTGAAACTGAAAGCGAAATAACGAATATAGCCTTGCGACGCTGGGACGTCCTCCACGCCGCTACTGCAACGAGTAGATTTCATTCTAAAGTAAACAACGCTTCGAATTTCGATTTTAATCGTGGGAAAGAGTTAGTAGTGCGACACGCGTCACATGAAATTGCGCTGTTAATCTTGCCCGGGGACGTGAACAACGGTCATTAAGAGCATTTGGTTTGTAAGCAGAATTTGTGGAATTTTATCTCTGCAGTGTGAATTAATTTAATTAGGATGTTTATTTTAATTAATTTCTATTTTTCTTATTTAAAAATATGCTGTTTTGTTAGATAAATTATTTCACAAGTGAATGAGAGCAGGTGTAAAAATACTTAAGTCCGTTGAATTAAGCTATGACATGAGATTTTTTATATTTTAATAAACTTTGCTTGTTAAAACTAAACTTAATGCTAACTAATGTTGCAAGGAGATTTTTGGAATAAAGGCTAGACCAATATTTTAATTTTAAAGATATTAAAAAAAGGATATAAATTTTAAATAAAAAAAAACAATTCCTGCACTTAAACACTCGAAAAAAAAGTAATTATTTATTTTTTTATAAGTTGTAAACTTTTAATTTTAAATTTAAACTATCAGAAATGCAAAACTACACACCGTTATACTTATCTTGACCTCCCTTTAACCAGCTGAAAGGTTTAGAGGGTGCTTCCCCTTCACCCCTTTCAACCCCATGCTACAATTTTTTTTTTGTCCTCGAGCCCGCGACGTAATTTCTACTTTTTTAATTTTATTCATAGCAAATTAAATGTTCCCATTTTTCACGTCCCAGCGACTCGTTTCAAAAGTGAACAAAGTCACGCGCGTTGCAGTGAACCAACTTTAAAAGGCGGCGTGTGCCATAAATATGTGCGCGACGGACAGACAATTAATTTAATGCACAATCGGTGGCAAGGCTGCCGCTTTTGTCTTTTCCCGCACTACTACTCGGTGCAGCAGCGGCAGTCATGTGTCTAGCTGGCCGCGCGTCAACTGCATTTTTGCCCGAATCATTATAATTAGACGCAAATGAGCCTGCTGCTGCATCTTGCTTAATTGAGGCGCCCCTGAAAGTGAACTGCGGCTTCAAAGAATGATTATATTCTCGGACCGACACTGACACGGAAATTGCAAGTGATTGTCGCCGCGCGCGCCGCGGCACACGCGTTTTTAATTGGACCCGAGAGAGACTGAGAGAATTACCTAACTAGCTGCGATGACGTCAAACTGTGATTTCGTGATGCTCTGCGGGCAATTAGGTGAAAACGTGTCTCGTGTTTTTGACTCGGAAATGGCTCCGAGACACAAAATTTTCATTTTGCTGGAGGATAAATTTCTAATAAGGAGTAATGCTCGTTCACACGTGGTAACGATTCTTGCACTTGCCTTGTATCTAACAATAGTCTTTTTTAAAATTTAAAATAAATTATGCTGTATTTTAAAAATTTTGACTAACTGACTCGTTTATCTTGTATTTTTTTATTCTAGGTTGTTATAAGGCGTGCTAGCTTTTCATAATTAAAACAAACTTTTTTATAAAAATTATAACAATTTTATAGCAAAATTTGATATACGAAGTCGTGATGGAATTATTTAAATGTTTTTATTACAAATAAAAATGAACAGTTTTTTTTATCAAACGTAAATTATGCTTCATGATTTTACTCAAAAGATTATAATATTAAAATAAAATGTTTGCTATCATAATCAATCAAAATCTTACTTTTCTATTAAAAAAATGATTCAATATAATACAAAATTTAATAATTTAATATAGTTCAACATCAAGTACATACTTTGATGTCGTAGAGTTACAAAATAAAAATTTCTTAGACTTTGTAACACATGAACTAAAAAAATTCGATAATTTTATAGAATTACTCAGCAATGGGTTTGTCTAAGCACACAACAATATTTTTAATAATGGTTTTTAAAAGTTTCCTAATAATTTTGTGCTCTCATTCACTCGATGAAACGATGACAATTAAATTTCGACTGATGGCCCAAGTTAAAATTACAAAATTGTTCACGTTTGAGACGGAAAAATTGCATGTTGGGCGGAACGATCGCAGGTTTCCAATTTTAGTCCAAAAAACATCTCCAGATGAAATTATGAAATGTTTTTTCTTTAAAAATGTATCAGCTCCTCGTCGAAACGAACAGTTTCCTGATACACTATTAATATTAATTTTCTTCTAAAAACACAACAAATGTAGTTTGCTGAAGTCAGCTTTCTCCACTCGTTTGGTATGCAAATTTTTCCAGTCTTTTTCCTTTTTAAAAAAATAAAAATCATTTAACAGTTTTCTTTTATGCACAGAATGATCATTTCGGCACACATTTTCACTAAAAAAATACAAATAATTATTACTCTTAAATAAAATGATTATTTTCTTTTACAGAAACCTGATGCTGGACAAGATCACGGGCGGCCACCTGATGGACACGATTCGCGAGAACGGCCCGTCGGGGTCGTCGCCGGCCAAGAAAATGCAGGGGCGAACGTCGGTGGCCACCACACCCACTCAAACCGGACCAATAAGCCTGAAGACTTTGGACAGAGACTGCTTCATCATCCCAATCACCAGCCTCGACAGATTTTTACCCGCTGGTGTCACGGTAAACAAAAGGCGACCTTTCTGTTACAACCATAATTGAATTAGAAATTAATAAAAAAAAAATTGGGGAGCAGCAAGAAAAACAAAAATTGTGATATGGTAGCTATAGATTTAAGAAAGCTGTTAAAAATATTAAGAAAATTGTTTAAATTTAAAATATTTTAAGTTCAATTTAAGCTTTAAGACAAACTGTAAAAACTCTTAATTATTTAAAATTAAATTTCTCGACCAAGATTAAATGATTAATATTCAATAATTTGACATTTTTCAGTCTTGAAAAAAATCGATCATAATTTCCAGAAATATTTTGTTTTTAATTTTAATTCAGTGTAATGGATGATTTTTCAAATAAAGTTTTGCTTGATTAGAAGATCGACAGTCGTTTCTTCAGTTTTCAATATTCACTTCCGTATTTTTTCACAATTAATTGAAACTCAACTATTTTCATTCAAGATGACTACCTGATGATTTTTTTGTAACTAATTACTGTGCAGCTGCCGACCGCCGAGAAGAGGCCGAGCAGTCTCAGCGTCCTCGAAGTGGACGACCCGAAATTGTGCGTCCTGCTGCACCTGATGACGCCGATGACCTCGATAGAGCCAGAATTAGAGTCGCCGCTCGCGCGACCGTTGGTGCAGCAAAAAAGCGTCGCCGCAGAGATTTTGGGCGAGGTCGGATCGGCCAAGTCGGCCACCGAGGGCATGCTTTTGTCCAACATGGAGCACAATGGTCAGTAATTCCGTAAAAATAGGAAACGCCTCCGTCATTTGATAAAAGAGGGATAAAATCATCTAGACGATTGATTCATTGTTTGTTTATTTTTCTTAAAAGCCTGGAAAATGCTTGTTGCCAATGCATAAAAACTCGTCCCTTGGGATTCAGTTAAAGCCTACATTGATCTAAGAAGCACTGTAATTTTTTGAGAAAATTGGCTTGAAAGTTACCGTGCTTTTCAATTGGTAATGGCTGTCTCCTTACTTGAAATCTGATTTAATTTCAAAACCAAGAGTTTCCCCAATAAGTGGCATACACCGTTGAACAGATCTCGACGAGAGGAATCGGAATATGCCAAGAAAATATGTTCTGGCACTGTACATTTTTGAGAAAATTGGCAAAATTTGAATTTTTACTGTAGGAAGGTCCTTTTTTATTATTGCAAATTGTTGAACAAATTGTTTATACCAACAATACCAACAAGCGTTTTCAAACTTCAAATTGACCACAAAAGTTCAATAGGCACAAGATTTTCGCTTTAATTTTGGATTTTTAATTAATTTTCTATCTAAGATGGAAAATTTTTAATCTACAAGTTGGAAAAACAAAAATATGTTCGCAAAATTTGCAAAACAAGTCATTGAGGGAATTTTTATATTGGCTTAGTAAGATACTTTAAGAAAAAAAGACGATTTTGATTTATTTTTGGGGCATATTACTCTAGGAACGAAAATCAAGCTCATGTGCCTCTTTGCCCTCTTTCGCAAATACCAGTAAATTACTGAACCTATCTAGAATTATTCGCCTAAATGAGTTTTAAACCGTTTTCATGAAGGATCAGAAAGAAAAAATGCTATTAAATGCTCATTAAAATTAGAAGGAAAATCAATATTTCAAATCAAACCATTGTTTTTTGTTTTCTTTGTTTGAGTTTTATTAGAAAAGAATTGTATTAGCCAGGAAAGATAATATTCTTCTGACGGATTTTAGAATATATTATTTTTTTTATTAAATTAGGAAAATCTAATTTTTTTAAATGAACGTGCAAGTTGTGCACAAAATTAAATTTATATTTTTACAATTTTTAAAGCTGGATTAAAGTGCCAAATAATTTATAAAAAATTTCAAGTAAGTTTTTTTTAATTTATGAACATTGATTTAAAAACTCACATCATTTCCAAACATAAAAATTAATCAAAAAATTTTAGTTCTTTCTTTTAAACAACCCAATAGCAATACATACATTCTGGCCCATATATCAATTAACATTTTTTTTAATATTTCTTCTCCTGATTTCAGCCGAGATTCCATTCATTTCCTACTATGTGATAAACACGAAGAAAACTGACCCGGAAGAGTTTTACCGAGGCCTTCGCGTCAACTCGCTGCGGAAGTTTGACCCGTCGACGATGCGCTACACAGCGTCGCACACGATGGACCTGTTCAACGAAGTGGCCACGATCGCGCGGCCGCCGCTGCACGAGCCGGGCACCAAGCCAGACCGACCGCAGTCCACCGGCTACATCATTTGCATCTACAAGGTGTTTGACGGCGACGACGGCGAGAAGTTTGAGAAGAACTGGCTCTACTGGACAGGTATCCCGAATTAGTTACTCATTTCATTCTTCGAGGAATCTTCAAAGGATTTATTACTTTTAGCGATATTTTTGACATTCTTTGAAAAATTTTAACTGGGTCTGTGACAGTCTAGGTTGCAAAGAAAGTTTTTTTTATCAATGATTGTATTTTTCATTTTACTCCAATTTTAAAATGCTCTAATTCATGTTTATATAAATTTTTGAAAAATTGTTATTAACAGAAACATATTTAAATAAAGCAAAACGATTACTATTCCTGTGTATAGACTTTTCCCAAAAAGGTCTGAAAAATTGCAGCTTAAAAACGCTTTAATAAAACATTTTTTAAACTAAGAAATCAGTCAATAGGAGATTTAAATTAAAAAGAAAGAGTCTAATTCAATTTCAGATCTTTTTGATCGAGCATTGCATGAGTGGCAATTATTTTTGCGACCACACGAGTTTTGGTGCTCAACAATCTTGTCAGCCGCACGAAACAAAATGATTAAGTAATTATTGCAGTATTTTTATTCATGAGAATAAAGAACGTCGCGTGCTTTCTTTGTTACGTGATCTTGTCAATCCCATGCAACGTGAAGTGATCTATGCAACCTGCTCGGCACATGTGTAATTCGGTTGCCTACTTGCAGGCTTACAACTTCATTGTAAAATCGAGGCATCATATAATTCACATGTTCATGGAAATTTTATATGGAATTCTGTGAAATAAATTAATTTGCAGTAGTAAAAATGATTTTTTGCAATGACTACATCAGGAAATTGAACGCTAAAAATAGAAAAGATTTTATGTTCAGCATAATTACGATATTTTTACATTTTTTTTTCGATTTTTAGCTCTCCTTATAGTTTGCCGGTTGTAAATCATTTTTTTTTAATTAAATAAAATTCTTTGGTATTTTTTCAATATTTTAAGTTTAAAAATTTTGCCCATTTCTTAGTTTTAAATTATTTAGGGTTAATAAAATCGTTAAAAGGGATTTTAAGTCGTTGGTTCGCATTATTTTGTCATTTCTTAGGAGCTTCAAAGCAATGAGAGATTTTTATTTTTGAGCATTTCGGGACAGTGCAATAACGTTAGAGGATGGCAAAAGGTTTTTATTTAAGAGACTGGAAATACTCGAATAGCTCTCAGAGGGGCTGGGCCTCACCACTTGCTGGTTTTTGCACATTTCACATTTCCAGTGGCCTTAGGGACGCAAATGTCTGGCGTTTCAATGAAAGACATCGGTGCGGGGAGGCGAAAAGATGGCCACATTTGTCCAAGCCTTGTTATATACGCTCGGCGGTGTAATTGGGACCCGGTGAGCTCATAGCCCACGGCATGTGCTGAGCAGAGGTTCTAGAAAAGAAAACAAAAAATCTAAAGGGATCGAATACGTTAAATTATCAGTCTTTTACTGAAATGATCTGAAAGCATTTATTTCATTTTAAAAATTAAGGATAAAAATTTATTATTGCATCCAGGGATGCATTTGCTCACCACCCAGTTTTTTCCCCACTGGTTTTTAATGGTTTTCACCAATTTCTTGAGCAAGAAATTAATTTATTCCATTTTTTCCCCATAAAATCTAAAATTTGCGATCGGAGCTTGGTCAAAAATTTCTCTACTGTCTATATTTCTTTCTTTTTAATTGCTATTTGCTGCCTCAATTTTTCCAAAAATGTGTCTCTAAAAATTTTTTAAGCTAATAATTAGAAAAATATTAAAAACTAAGGTGCAAGAAACTGGTAAAAATGGGAAAAAACGGTTTTTAACACTGCACTACATTTTTTTAAAAAAATTTGCACCCCTGATTGCTTCTGATTCAAATAAAAATTGGTTTTTCTAATTTATGATTTCAGGTGCTCGAATGCTGTACCGCTACCTGCCACGCTCGGCCGGCCTGCGTCGGATAACGCTGCACAAGTCGGTGTCGCGCGGCGACAAAATGTACCTGCTGCTGTGCGAGTGCTCACACTTCCTCAACGACCTGTCCGCGGCAGCCCTTCTCATTCCAGCCCTGCGTGCCCGCCTCTGCGGCTACACCGGCCTCTACCGCATGGCCGCTTCCTTCTGAGCAGTCGTCAACCGAAATTATTACCGCAACGCAAACACACATTATTCATTCATTTTTATTTAGGGATCTTGTAAAAGAATTGCGATAATATCACAAAGTTGTATGTATTTATCACATTGATAAAAAAAAATTTAACCGATTTTAAATCTTAGCAGAATATGCGATAGTTTTCGATTCAAATTAGGCTCGCTCAAATTAAGCGCACCTTTCTCAGAACATTTTAGGGAGAGTGCAAATAATTCACTTTTATCGCACTTTGGCAGTTCCTTCAACGTTTTTTTTTTGCTCCACAAAGCATTGAAAGAAGTCTGAGTTATGTACGTGTTTAATGTCGTTTTCAGTTTCATGTTCCTGAATCTTGATATTTTTCTATTTCCCCGCATCCGACCCGCAATCCGCCAATTCGGAATTTCCTTCCAAGGCGATCGCACCTATTTTCCATTAAAAACGATTTTTTTTCCTTTCGACCATTCTACAGTACACTCGTTGAAATTAGATCAAAACTCACCAATGCATAATTTACTTCTGTTATTTAATTTAAAAAAATCAATTCCTCTAAGAGTCACTGGTTTCTCAAAAATAAATGGATGATACACGAATATAAAAGTAAAAATATCTTGAAAATTTCAATCTGGAGATCGAAAAATTTGATTTTTTGTTTAAATTGAAAATTTATAGACAACTTTCTTAAGAATTACGGGGTTAGCTTTATAATTTAGCGGCTATGAGTGCTAGAAAACACATCTTGAAAAATTCGGAGAGCTGATAAAATTTGCAACTTATTTATCATTTGCTGGAAAAATTGTTTTCCCCGATTTCCCTGAGATGACGTATTAAATACTGACTCGTATTCATCAGCTACTTATATGCAAGCAACAAAAAAAAAATAAGTAGCCAAAATTAGGCTCGATTTTATGCTAATCATATTAGAAAAAAAACGCGATTTTCAAAGAACACCTTTTCCTTTCAAAATTGTTGGGAATTCCCGAACTTAAAACTTGAAGAATAAAATCGCAGAACATTACATTTTTCTCAGCAGATTCTGAAAATGAAAATTTTATTGAAATTTTTGAATACTTTCAACAAATTGCCCAAATTGCAACTTTAAGTTTCTTAATTATTTTAACCTTTCGTCAAACGGTAGAAAAAAAGATTTTTCAGATTAAAAAGGTGCATTCCCCTTGTTAGTGCTTTCCAAATGGTGAATCTTTCTCAATCCAAATACCTATTGAAAAAAATATGAAGTGATTTTTTATCTCACCAATTAAACACACAGGGAAGAAAAAAATTCTCTTTGAACATTTCTACTCTTTAGATAAGTGCTGTGCAGTTTTATGGCAATATAGATATATTATATCAATCGAATAAATAATTGAAATGCTTTAAAGTTAGTGGTGCTACAAATTAGCAGAGTGAAGAAGACTTTGGCGTCGTGATCGAGCAAACCACTGAGATGTGACGAAAAAACATTTTTTACTGACAACTCGTTTACCTTAAAAACCGACAAGAAAAGAGCACTGAATAAAGAATCAAATTTTGAAAGCGATCCCTTATTTTTCTAGTTAGTGAACCTGTTTTTTCACCGATTGCTGACGATGCAGTGAAACAGTACACCGCCTCCTGCGAGGCAGACCAGAACTCGTTTTATTTTTACTCGGCAACATGATGTAAAAAGAGCATTTCTTCCTCTCCTTGTTCTGCTTGGTAAATACAATATTATTGTTCTGCTCGGCGAGGAAGAAGGTCGGTCGTCACGTCGGCGTTGAAATAAAAAGCCAGAAATGACGCAGATTATGTCGCTTTAATAACAAGAATAGATTGATTTCCGTCATAAAAAACATCAATCATGGTTCCCAGTCCGAGTTGTCTTCGCTATCACACTGCTGCGGCTGCGGAATTCCCGGCGGCGGCGGAATCATGGCAGCCACCTTCTCCAGCAGTCCCCCTCCGCCAGACGCTTGGTTCCGGCCAGAAATTCCCTACATTTCGTTAGTAACAGGAAATAATGTAATAATTAGAAGGAAAAAGGGAATTTATACCGTTCTTCGGAGCATCAGTTTCGCGTGCAAATCGGCCATCAGGTCTCCACTCACCACTTTTTCCTTTTCCTCCTGAGTTGAATTTGGTTAATAAAATAAAATAATCTATTTTACGAATGAGGCAGGCTAACCTGTTTTTTCTTTTTGCTTTCCATTTTCTTTTCGGACACAGATCTGAGCTTCATTTTGCCTCCAGCTTGTCTAATTGCTGCCATTAAGTTGGCCCGCTCGTCGCCAACCTCGGGTTTGGGAGCAGTTTTTTTCTGGAAAATTAAAAAAAATTGAAGACCTTACCATGCGAAACAAAATTGTTGCAAAACACACAATATTACAAATATTCAGTAATGGTGGGAATTTACAGTAGAAAAGGAGTTGAATGATTTTTAAAATCCTCGTGAAAATGCAAAACTGAACTGCAATCAATTCAGTTCTTTTTAATTTTTTTAATCTCCAGTATTAGTTTAAACTAACAGAAAATACAGTTTACAGAGGGCCTTAAGATTCATCCTTTTCCTTAATTGGTCAGTGGTAACTTTGTTGAGCGTGTGTGATTTATAGTAATCAAATCAAGTTTTTTTATTCATCAATTTTGAGATATTTGAAATTCAATAATAAACTTAAAAATTCCTTAATTTTATAAATTCCAAAATTAATTTTGCAACTAAAAGAGTTGTTGAACATCTAATACTGTATCGTTAGGCACAAAATATGATGTTCTAGCGTCATTAAAACTCACGATAATCTCAATTTTGTAAGCTCCAAGAAGCTGATTTCCCAAATTTCCGGGTAAATAGCCTCAAATTTCCGTCAAACTTGGTTATTTTGACACATAAAAGAATAAAAACTATGCTAAAAAAATTAATATTGCAGACAATATCAATTCCCTCGTGAAAACACCCAGCTCAGAAAATTTGGAGAAATTATTAATATCAAGCCATTTACGAGCAGTTACCGATATTTCCGATATGTTCAAAAAAATAGATAATTAAAAATTAAAACAGTTAAGTCAATATCACTCTTGTTTTGAACACAAAACTTTTTAACAGTTAAAATTACATTTTAAAACGATTGCAAAGCTAAATAACATCAGGGTTTTGTTCTTTCAGAGCTATAATAGCTTGCATGTTAACGCCAACGCTGTCAAATTAAAATTTTATAAATGTTGTCGGATATCCTTGCTAGTTTAAATTCGCAGAACAAAAGAAAAACCTGCAAAGAAAAAAATAAAATGCATCCTTACCTCCACTGGTGCATTGGAGGTGGCCTCGACAAAAATCGGCCCGACAGGTGGAGGTGGTGGTGGGGGTGGTGGAGGCGGAGCGGCCGCCGGAGGAGCGGGGGCCGCAGGCACTATCACAGCAGGCGGAGCAGGACTGGTAGCTTCCGGTTGCCTAATTGGGGGTGGGGCAGGGGTGGTTTTCGGCTTTGGTTCGCTCGGGGGTGTAGGTGCAGCGACGGGCGGACTCTCCGAAAAGCTGAAATCTAGATCATCGGCAATTCCTGGAGGTGGAGAATTAATTTAGTGAGAAGGGTTTTAAATGGAATGGGTTACCTGGGAGATTGGGCAGGTCCATCGGAATGTCCAGCTCGGGCACTTCGGCGGCGCCCGGACTGTAAAAGCCGAGCTGGGTTTCTGGTTCGATGGGGATGCTTTTCATTGCATTTGCAACCGGTTTTGTTTTCGTCTCTTGCGGCTCGGCCACTGCATGCTTTATTTTGTAGTGGAGTCCGAAGCTGTCAGCCAGATTTGTTTTATACCTGGACGATACAACAATTATTTATTATAGAAAAAAGGAAATAGTATAAAATTATTACGGATTTTCAGTGGTGTTGAACAGAAGCAGAGACGATACAGATGTGATATTTCGAGGCAGGTTCCCTAAACCCTCGTCAATTGTGATTTCAAAATTTCTTCTTAGCATTTTAGTTGTATTTTTAACATGGTAAAACTGCATTTTCTCCTGTGATTAAAATATTAGTCAGTAAAATAAGAAATTACAATTATTCGATTAGTACCTGAATATTTTTATCTGATGCAATTTGAATAGTAGACTTGATGGGAATATCATTGCTTGTAAAAACTAGTTTAGCGTCTGTGGGAAAAATTGATTTGTATGGATGGTACTCGTCACTAGCTGGATATTTGGCACTTGAAATGACCTAAAGCCGGGGGAAAATATTAAATTGTAAAGTAATGAATAAAAAAAATTAAATTACTTTGGTCGCCTTCTTTATTCCAGTGAGTTTTTGAATGTTTTGTTTGGAGACTGCAGTTCTCTGCTGGATGGCATTGAGTTTCCGAGCACTCTCCTCAAGTTTTGACTCAATTTTAGTAAAAATCTGGTTGGCACATTTTTGAAGGTACTCCAAGCTGTCAGCAATTTGGACAATTGTTTCATCTTGCCGGAGATCTTGGTGAATGACCGGAACCTCGTAAATTGGCTCAGCCATTTTCTGAAACACACGAATTAAAAGAAAATAAACACTAATAGAGCTTTTTATTTAGTTACAAAAGTAATTTAAGTATTTAAATAAACAGCCGGCGTCGTTTTTCAGTCTAGTGCGCTTCAGAAAGAAAATGAGCCTGCCATCTCGGGGAAAGTATTTTGAATGAGCACGACTCGGCAGACTCGCTTTGTGGCTCTTTTATGTATGTAGTTATCTTTAGCTCTCGGCTGAGAACCTTTTTGGCACGGCTCACCCGTTGTTTCTCTCGCATCTCCTTCTTAACAATCTAACCGCCTCGCAAGAAGGAAGCACCGCACCAGAGCTGTGATAGATTTCTCACTGAGACAACGCATATTTGCTCACATTGCTTCCGAGCTCATGGAAATTTAAATCCAGCAGTACCTAATCATCTGATAAAGGTAAGTGGTCGAATTTCCATTGCTTTTCTCAGATTTTTTTTCTCACTATCGAGATATTTCCGACCAAGACTCGATCGCACCATAAGGGTGAACGCTGTAAATATGTGTGCTTATTTTATCCGCGCTTCGGTTTTTATTCTTGGGATTTTGCGTCGATTATTTTAGAAAATTGATTCTTTTTCCTAACTGTCTTTAATTGGAGTGAGCTTCGGAGTGGAGTCTAAAAATACACTTTGGAGGTATTTACGGGTGGCTTTGCAGAGGTCTGTCTCGTGTTTCGAGTAGATTTTTAGGCTCATTTCAGCGGAGAAGTGTTCATGCATTGGCAAAAAATAAGAAAGCTGCAGTTCTTTAAATAAGTTTTACCTCCCGAGCTGCGATTCCGAAATTGAGTGCGATTGGGAAAAGCAAGCAATACAGCAGAGGCAGGGTCTCACTTTTAGTTGGCAGACACAGTCGAGTGTTAAAATAGATTTTAACCCCGCAGAGCGTGCCACGCTAACGTTCGGCTGCTGATTCCTTTCGAAAGGTTCACGTGGCTCAAATCGTTAATTATTATTTACTATCTGACCCGCTTCGCTGCTGCAATTGTGTGACGCGAGATTTGCACATTTGTCGGACGTTGAGAAATTTTCCTTTTCTTAGGTATTTGACAGGTTTCTATTTAAAAAAATTCACTCTTTCACAACTCTTTCATTTTGAAATTATTAATACGACGTAATGATTACGAGAATATCGTAATTTTTCAGCTGAAATTAAACACAGCTTCCTCGGTGTTTATTTTTCGTATTTCTACAGATATTTCCCGCCTATCAAGTTTCGGCTCAGCCCTTTGACGGGAGTTAATTTAGACTAATCAGCAGGGGGAAATTCCTGTAGAAATACAAAGGACTAAAGATAATGAGCCCCTTTAGCATCAAGAGTGTTGCTTTTAGTTTCAACTGAAAAATCAATTAATTTATTTTGGGTTCGAAGTAAAAATTCTTTGGCATTAAATGCAACCTCGCTTTTATTTTTGCAGGTCCTGCCTGCATTCCTTCCACTACTCCCTCAACTGCGTCACATTGGGTAAGGGAATTCAAGATTTCAAGACGAAAATCTTGCTATTCAAGCACACAAAATAAGAAGCTAATTAGCCCCCTGCTGTCCTCTTAGGTAATAAAATGGGAAAGAAAAAGGGGAAGGGACAAGGAGGGCAGCCTGCGCCTGCAGGTCAGCCCGCGGCTGCTGAGCCCAAGCCAGAGCCACAGCCAGTTCCCGCGCCGCCAACCTCACCAGCAGCAGCAACCCCTGCAGTCACACCGACACCGATCGCTTCGCCCCCGGCCACGCCGGTCGCTCAGCCTGTAGCCGCCCCCTCACCCATTTCGCCGGCACCAGCCGCCCCCTCACCCATTTCTCCGCCGCCAGCGACACCCTCTCCGGTGTCTGCCGCACCACCGACTCCTGAGTCGCCCAAATCACCACTGCCGTTGTCTCCAGAGCTGAAGCCAGAGCAACCAAAGTCGAAGCCGCAAATTCCTCCTAAGCCATTCATTCCTGCGCCTGCGTCGCCCAAGGCTGAACAGCCGAAGCAAGAAGATAAGCCAAAAGAAGTCGCAAAGCCACCGCAGCAAGCTCCAGAGCCAAAGAAGGAGCCTGAACCCAAGCCGGAGCCTAAGAAACCTGAGCCACCGAAAAAGGCACCAGAGCCCAAGAAAGCTCCGGAACCAAAGAAACCACCCCCACCACCCCGGGAAGAATCAAGAACGCCTACTCCAGAAGGCGATTTCAGTCCTCTGTTTGGGGATGTTTATGAACCAACCCCACCATTGAAGGCACCTAGCAAACCTGAACCAAAGCCAGCTGAGAAGCCTGCAGCACCTGGTCCAAAGCCTTCAGCACCTGAACCAAAGCCTGCAGCACCTGAACCAAAGCCTGCAGCACCTGAACCAAAGCCTTCAGCACCTGAACTAAAGCCTGCAGCACCTGCAGCACCACCAAAGCCAATCACCCCTCCGACACCGACTGCAGTCACGTTTGAAGCGATTGTTAGTCAACCTTCTGTTATCGTGCCACCTGCAGAGAAGCCAGAATCTCCTAAGCAGAACAAACCTGCAGAAGAGAAGCAACAAAAAGAAAGAAAGGTGTCAGAGTCTAAGCAAGAATCTCCAAAAGCTCAAAAAGAGCGTAAGGTTTCAGAGTCAAAACAGGATTCCCCGAAAGCGCAAAAGCAGCGAAAGGAGTCCGAATCAAAACCAGAATCACCCAAGGCTTCCAACGAACCCAAACCAGAGTCACCAAAGGCTACCAAGGAATCAAAACCAGAGTCACCAAAGGCTCAAAAGGAATCAAAACCAGAGTCACCAAAGGCTCCCAAGGAATCAAAACCAGAGTCACCAAAGGCTCAAAAGGAATCAAAACCAGAGTCACCAAAGGCTCAGAAGGAGCGTAAGGAATCTGAATCAAAACCTGAACCACAAAAGACTCAGAAGCCTGAGTCACCTAAAGGTCAAAAGGAACGCAAGGAATCTGAATCCAAGCCTGAATCTCCAAAGACTCAGAAAGAAACTAAACCAGAGTCACCTAAAGCTCAAAAGGAACGCAAAGAATCTGAATCCAAGCCTGAACCTCAAAAGGCCCAAAAGGATACAAAACCAGAGTCACCAAAGGCCCAAAAGGAACGTAAAGTATCCGAGTCCAAGCAAGACTCTCCAAAAGGACAAAAGGAGCGCAAGGTTTCGGAATCCAAACAGGAGCCGAAGAAGGAAGAAAAACCTCAGCCACCCAAGGAGGAGAAACCCGTTGAGAAGCCAGCTGAGGTGAAACCAGAGTCTCCAAAGGCAGAAAAGCCCCAAAAGGATGCTCCAGCTCCCAAGAATGAACAGAAGGGTAAGAAGGAAAGAAAGGAGTCAGAGTCCAAGGGCGAAGCTAAGCAGCAACAGAAAGAGCGAAAGGTTTCCGAATCAAAGCAGGACAACAAAAAAGCTGAACCTGCTAAGAAACCTGAAGAGCCCAAAAAGGTAGAGGAACAGAAACAAGTAATCAAACCAGAAGAGAAGAAGCCCGAGCCGAAGAAGGAAGAGCCCAAAAAGGAGGAAAAGAAGCCTGAAGAGAAGAAGCCCGAGCAAAAGAAAGAGGAGAAGAAACCTGAGCCAAAGAAGGAGGAAAAGAAGCCAGAACCAAAGAAGGAAGAAAAGAAACCCGAGCCTAAAAAGGAAGAGCCTAAGAAACCAGAGCCCAAGAAGGAGGAAAAGAAGGCTGAAACCAAGAAGGAGGAGCAGAAACCCGAACCTAAGAAGGAGGAGGAAAAGAAGTCTGAGGCTCCAAAAGAAGAAAAGAAGGCTGACGCACCGAAGCAGCAGCAGCAGCAGCAAAAGAAAAACGAATCCAAGAAGGAGCAGAAGAAGTCCGTAAGTGAACCTGAAGCTCCAAAGAAGGCCGAACAGAAAAAAGAACAGAAGAAGTCAACAAGTGAATCTGAAGCACCGAAAAAGGTGGAGGCAGCTAAACCTCAGGAGGAACCTAAAAAGCAAGAGCAACAACAAAAGAAAAAAGATAATAAGAAAGAACAGAAGAAGTCGGTAAGTGACGCTGTTGAAGAGAAATCCGAAAAGGCAAAGACTGAGGAGCCAACAAAGGGAAAACAGCAGCCTGAGAAACCGAAGGAAGAGCCCAAGAAGGCCGCCCAGAAACCACAAGAGGCCAAGAAGCCCGAGCAACCAAAACCAGCCGATGCCGAGGAAGGATCAGAGGAATCCGGGCCTGAAGAATCTACCCCAGGTTCTTCATCAAGCGCAGCCAAGAAGAAGAGAAGGAGGAGGAAGAAGAAGGCAAACGCTGCCGCCGCCGCTGCCCAGGTTGCCGCCGCAACCGGACAGCCAGCTCCTCAGCAACCTCAGCAGCAACAACCACAACAACAGAAACAGCCTCAGCAGCAGAAGCAGCAGCAGCCGCAACAAAAGCAGGAGCCAAAGAAGGACGCTCCCAAGGCTGAAGAGAAACCTGCCCCTCCGAAGGTCGAAAAGCCCGCGGCCCCTGCTCCAGTAGCTGCAGAACCTGCCCCGAGCAGCGAGGCGGGAGGAAAAAAGAAGAATAAGAAGAAGAACAAGGGCGAGGGTGGTGCACAAGTGGCTGAAAAAAACGATAATTCGGGCCAAAAAAAAACTCCGTTTGATTTCCGACAGCAGTCAACACTAACCCTGGAGCAATCCGCACTAATAGCACACCACCTGAGTAATTGTTGCTGTGTTTGTAAGAAACCTTCCCAAGATGGCGCCCTTTTAACTTGCACATCCTGCCTCCTAGCGTGCTATTGCACAAAAGAACATCAGTTAGAACACTGGCCGTATCACAGAGACTTTTGTACATACGTCAAACAGAGGCTCGCCCTGACGAACCGAACATTCCTGTTTTCTCCTCTGGAGCAAATGGCTTCGGTCGAGGAGAGGAGCATGTTCCGTCTCCAGGAACTGCATGCTTGCCAGGAGTTCCTTCAAAGAGGGCTAACCCCTCTGGAGTCGGCTCTGATCCTTCAGCCCAGGGTCTGCGCCACCTGTTGTAAGCCGGCTTTCGAGAATACTTGCGAAAAATGCCACCAGATCAATATCTGCAGCGAGGAGCACATGCCACCCAACCACCAAACCTGGTGCGAAACCCTCCACTGCAGACTGCTTTTCGTCCAATCGCAAGCCGCCTTCGGTGTCCTCGCCAACACGACCCTGCCGAAGCCTCCGAAAGTCATCTACCCTGAGGAAACCACCATGAAAGCGTATCTAGAGGAGTTACAGTTCCCCTGTCCATCCGGTCTGTCGCCAGAGCTCTACAATGCCCATCTGTCCGAGCTGGCCACCTATCCCCTGACTCTGCTGCACGCGTTGCAGCTGCTGTCTCGCCAAGGTGCCACCAACCCTACCGAGTACGAGCACCTCGTCGTCCACGTGGTGGGCGCCGAAGAGTCGTTCGAGTGCAGCCAGATGCGCAAGTGGAAGTACTTCTTCATCAACCTGCTGCCCAAACTGAAGACCCTGCACCTGGTCTTCATCGGTTGCGAGCTCAGCATCCACGACGAGAAGGTCCACGTGGACGGGCGGCTGGTTTTTGAGTACCACGCGAGGATGACGTACGCCGACTACTGCCGCAAATGCTACATCAAGCCGAGCATCGTGTGCGCCTTCAACTGCGGCCTGTACCGCAACACCGGCTTCCAGGGCGTCGACAGTTGGGGACCGTCCATCGTGCCGATGCTGGGAAAGGCGCCCGGAGTACCATTGCTGCTGTCCGCGTACACAAGTCGAGAGGCCAACCTGGACGTGCAGCGCGTTTGGGAGCTGCTCGGCACCAGTCTGCACGTCATCCAGCAGCCGATGAAAAACCCCTTCGCCAGCATTTTTCCGAACCACAATCTGGTCAGCGAATCTGAATGTCCTGTTGCTTTCCGCAACTTCTTCATGTCCATTGTCAAGCAGAGCTAGCAACTATTTGGCAATCAAACAATTTCTTGATTCTAAAAATTTTCCACACAAAGCTAGCTTCTTTTATTTTCCTCTTCTCGGTGAAATTAATTAATTTTCCATTATTTGTTTGCTCAAAGTCCGTGTTTTTTGGCATTCCCAGTGGAATCGAGGTCCAACTGATGACTTATTTTTCAAGGCTTAAAGAAGCCCCGATCTTCTCTCTTCATGTTGTGTGTGTACAATTTTTCCAATGATCCTTTCCACAAGATGTTGTCTAGTCAAGACATGCCGAACGAAACACATCGTAGCAACAGGACATTCCAGATTCGATTCCTAGACCCCTATATAGACATAAAAGAAACACACTAGCCCAACTCTCTGTGTATGCGAGCGAGTCCAGAGTGCAATTTTGCTCCAAAAAGTAGTGACGATAATCCCCTTTTTTGGTCAGTAAAGTGGTGTTAACAGAGAGAGTTTTCAAGTTTTTAACCAGTTTTCCCATATTTGCAACTAATAAAAGTAACGCAGCGAGAGCATTGTGTTTTCTGCAGCTAGTTTCAATAAAGAAAAGTTTTAAAAATAATCCGTATTTTTATTTGTACAATATTTCCTGATGTAAAACATAATTTTAAAATTTATTTCATGAGTAAACAAGAATGTAAAAATTGCAGTAGCTAGTATGATATATAAACTATTTATTTAACCCACTCTATTTTCTGAAAAATAAAGTCTCTGACGTTGAATTCGTATTACTAATCTATAACTTGTTATCTCGGTTTTGAACTTTGAGCTAATCATTGTGACAAACTTTCCTTGTGGTTTGATGACAACAAAGCCAAGTTATATTTTAAAGCGAATACGTATGGGTGTAATACGTACGTATTTTAGACAAACACGTAATGAACATCAGTAACAGGAAAGCCCGCTTGGCGTGCACACATTGCTATCTTGTTAGAGGGTGAAAAGACTCACCATTTAATCGAAAAAGGCAGCCGCAGAGGAACCGTAAGGGTGCAAACAGCGACTTCTCAGGCTTTGTTTACATCAGTCATATGACGTTCGAGGGGGCTTCGCCAAGGAGGTGCAGAGTCGGCTACGAACTCACCACGCCGCACCTCACACCCGCCGCCGCAGCAGCACGTCGAGCAGCTGAGGTAAGCACGAATTTCAGGATTTCGGGCCGAATTTCGATGCGACGCCACTCGGCATTGCCGCCCTTGACCCCAACTAGCTTGAAAGACGTCGATTGTGGCGTTAAACATGGCGATAAGGCCGAGTCCGCGCAAAATGCCGATGGCGCAAATTTCACTTTCTGGCGCCGGGTGACTCACCGTGACCACAAGTGTGTGGGCCGCGTGGGACGGCTGGCAGAGGACAAGTGTCAACGATTCTGATCTTTTTCAGGGCCCAGGCCTAGGTCCAATCATGTTGGATGGCGTCGCAGCTGCCGAAAACGACAACGTGCCGCGGCTGGACCTCTCCAACTTAAAATGGATTTACCGAGGAGAGGGCAACGCCAACCTAGTCATCGCCCTTTCACACGTAAAATCATTTTTTATTTATATAGGTCACGTCAATTTCGCAAATTCTGCGTGTTTAGAATAATAATCTAAGGAAAATATTTATGTGAATTGTTTTGAAAAACAGTAAAAAATAGCTAAAATAATAATAACAATTATTACACAATGTTTTTTACTTTTGCCATCTCATTTTTCCAGGAGAGGTGTATCGTACGACTGCGAAAAGTTGACAAAAACAAGCTGGGCCGACTTTCGGACACGGACAGATACTTAGAGGTCCAGCGTCTGAAGCAAGAGTTGGCGTTTTACCAGAATATCCTGATCCCCTTGATGGGTTCCTCCTTCCTCAAGCAATCTGTGGTTTATAAATTAGACAGAGATCAAGTTCAGATGATCAATCAGATCATTCAACACCAAAGACCAGGTAATTTTATTTATTTTACTTTGAAAATAGGAGTTTAACCAATTATATAACCAGCCCACAGAGGTCACAAGGTCGCGTTCTGTGCTGCAGACCTGGTGGCTGTGTACCCTGACTACACGCTACTGCCTGAAAATCTCGACGGCGAAACCTCCACTTTTTGCGTGGAGATCAAACCAAAGCAGGGCTGGATCCACCCGAATGACAGGATTCTGCCAAAGTGCACCTTCTGCATGAAGCAATACCTGAAGCTGAAGAACAGAAGCATTGCACGCCTCTCGGACTACTGTCCTCTAAACCTATACTCAGGGTATTGAGCTTTTTCGATTAAAATATTTACTATCCCTCAAAAATGTTTACGGACATTCAGTTTGCACCTGGAGAGTAATTTTTAGTTTTGTTGTTTCAGAAACAAGCAACGAATGCAAGATGCCATCAGAGCTCTCTTGTTTTCACCGCAAAACAACTTGAAAATATTTAAGGTAACAATAAATTGTTTTTTGACCTCGTTTACTAAAACTTGTGTTTATTCAGGATGGATGTTTAATTTATGGCGAGGACGTGAAGACTAATTTGACGGAAATGTTGCGCTGCTGGTTCGGCTCCAAACATAAACTGACTGACAAAGAAGTGTAAGTCAAATTCGTAATAGTTCAGAAACCTCACGGTGAGGAGTTTTATATATTTTTTGAAATGGAATTTTTATCATTGATTGAAATGATTACATTTGTTCAACATAAGGGTGAAGTCAACAGAATGCTTTAATGGCTTTTAAGAGCTATCAGAGTTTGATTAAAGCTTCAATAAAAGGTAGGGAAATCCTCTGCCATGAGTTGAACCTTTAAAATTCTAGATTTTAAGAGAGTAATTTTATTGAAAGAAAAAAAATTGGTTTGAAAATTTTAAAAATGAAAATTTGAAGCCAGTTTTTTAAGGTAGTCTCATTAAGTGAAGTTTATTTATTTAAGTATCTGGAAAAATAAATATTTAAACTAGGGCAGCGATAATCACTGATCAACAGTTTGAAAAAGTCGCCTTACATTTTCTGAGTTAATTGACAGACATTGAAGTTATTTGTCATTTTTTTTAAAAAAATAAGAATTTTAAATATCTTACAAAGGAAATCCCACAAACTGATCAAAATTAAAATTAATTTTTAGGTCCAGGATTAGGGCTGGGAATCTCCTGGGGAATGTTTGCGGTTTTAACCAGCTTTGTGCGGTTTATTGAACTTAATATACCAAAATTTAAACAGACCAAAACTGAAAATCTGGGGTTCACGGCGTTTAGTACTTTTAATTGATTTTTTCGCAAATAAAAAACAAATTTTATGAATATTTTGCTTTATAAAAGTTGGCAAGAGAGCTAAAAAGGAAAAATCAGTAGCTGCGAAATTGGTTTGCAAAAACCTGGGAGAACCTAGCTTCTAAAAACCTGCAAATAACCGCAAGAACCCGGAAAAAAAGATATTAGAAGAAATTGACCATTGAAAAGTTTATATCTAGCAACTGAAGTGAGCTATGAAGTTACACCATGGTGTGCGGTTTTATATGGATTTCCATGTTCATGTTTTTTCTGAAATAGACAATTTTTGTCCAATTATAAAGAAATTTGGTATGCACGAGACAAATCGATGGGTAATTTGGACCAAATATCGATTTTTTACGATTTTCTAACATTTTTTATGTTTGCTAGTAACAAGCTTGTGACTTGGTGTGTTTCAATTAATATTTCCAAACACAAACTACACAATTCACCTTATTTGAACCAATCAATATTGAAAATTTTCCGCACTTGTTCATCCCCTTTATAAATCACGGAAATTAAATTAAACAATTATTCACACCCGCATAAATTGTGTTTCCAGATTAATCGACGCGTTTTGCAATCTCGTGATAGAAGGATTATGTCGAGAAGTGCCAGACAACACGTCATGGTTAGATAGGTTACGAAGTTCCCTGCTGTCCGAAGGTTTGATCGAGACCGACGACAGCAGCTCGCGGGATGATGCAAAGGAGCACTCGCCGTGGCAGCCAGTGTGCAATTGGAGTCGCCAGCCACTGCCGAAAAACTGCGTCCTCGGCCGCATCCTTGCCATCCAGATGCTTGAAGTTCCTCGGGATCAGGTCGACCTGAAAGTGCATGACGCTTATCCTTTCCTGCACAGGAACGAGTACCTGACGCCAGTGCAGCGCTATTTGTTGTCTGCCACCACTAAAGACTGCTCAGTATTGATGTCATTCCAACACGTCTCCCAAGATAGGTAAAAAATTTTCTCTCCTGGTTTTTTGCTGGATTTTTGGGTGGATGAATTTTTAAAGATTGATTTTTAAAATTCTCAAAAACAAAATTTAATCCTTATTTTAAACAAATTCTCTAAAATAATAATAATAAATTATATTTACATTATTTAGTGTATTTTTAATAAAGTAGTGTTCAGAATTTCCACCATTATTTTTAAACTTTAGAATTTTTTAAATAAATCAGATGAGATTAGCGTTCTTGGCGTTACAAAAATTCATTGTGGAAGCAAACTCTAAGTGACGACAAAAACTTTCTACCTGTTTTAGTCATTATATAAATTATTTTAAACCTTTAATACTCTCCACGTCATTATATAATCAATTTTCCTGCCCATTAGGATGAAGATCCTGCCCTCTCGCCATGTCATCCATGAGCAAAACAGCCAGCAAAGCTTTGTGTTCAACATTGGCGTTTCCGATTTGGACCCCAAACCTTTGACCTGCATCGAGAAGCACCGAAAACGAGATCTGGAAATCTTGATGGCGATGCTGGAACTGACTCAGTGCAACAAGCAGCCTGTCAATAGGGATCTTGATTAGGGTTTCGCCATTGTGCTATGGAAATGTTAACATCTGGAAAATCTTTTTGATTTTTTTTACATTTTTAACGGATGGACGACTTTATAATCTGATTTTACTTGTGCTAGTTTTATAGTTAACTTGATCAATCTTATGATTATAAAAAGTGCTTGAAATGAATTTTCTGCCACTTTTTTCTTACTATTGTATTTGTCTCCTAATTTTAGACTCTTTTCCAAATTCACATGAGATTTGAGCATCAAAGAAAAATAAACGTGAGCGTCTATTGAGATTGCTTGATTATTTTACAACATAAAATGGTTCGTTTTATTAAACCCTTGTAGTCTCTTTGTCTCCTTGCATAATAAACTTCGATTGGTATATTGATGTTACGCCACCCTCCCTTAATATTTCTCATCTCGCTTTCATCTTTGCTCAAGCGGACACACTTTTGTTGAGTGGTGGAGGCCCCACTGACTGACTGCCTTCTTTCCTGCTCATTGGGTCACTGCCAAGAATAGAAGAGTGCTTTGCCAAGCCTAAAATTAGCTTCCTCGGCAGCCATGCGCACCAAAATTCCGTGAATACCATCCACAAACGCGTAGTGCGCCGCACCTCTCACGTTAATGCAACGCGATTACAGTTTTCTAGACGGAAGTTTTGGTTTCCTGAGTGTTGAAACGGCGGAGTTCCATTAAAGAAGCGACCGGATCGATTACTAAAGGTCAGCTCGCGGTTAAAGGGTGAGTGTTGAGTGCAAATCGCGCCACTAAAGTATGCACGCCGCACGGCACTGGTACCGCCGCCTGATTGGCGGAATAATTTTTAGCTGGTGCGCGCCACAATCGGTTAGTGGGCGTTTTATTAGCAATCAAGAATTAACTACATAGGTTTAAATTGGTTTTGCGATTAATAAAATTAAATTTTGAGGCTGAATTTAACCAATGAATTTAAATTTGGCACTTGAATCACCAAGAATTTCAAAAGTTCGTGACGGTATAATCGGTTAACCGGTGCTCACGCTCACGCTGGTGCTCGTCAGCTGTCACATGTTTCTTTTTCTCTCCTCACTCCTCATTCAGTCTCCTCGACTCCCAGTTATATTATTTTCCTCAGTATGATTCACGACGGCTTCTTGTGAGAAATAGGAATATCCCAACGGAGTAGAACGTTCTGTCCTGCCGACCGGTCGTAAGAAACTGGACGGACACCGCATCTTCTGAAACCATTGGTCGAATCTCCATATTTGGTGAGCGCTCCGGATCGGGACAACTTCGAAAATAACACCATTAAATTCCCCCCGTGCCGTGCGTTTAATTTTACTCTTTTTTGGACATTCACCAGACCTCCAGAGGCTGAGAACAACCCTCTGCTTTGTGTTTTTATCCGCCTACTTGCAACACCGAGGAAGGAATGAAGGGGTTGAAAGTAATAAAATAAGATCTCGGCCGTCGGCTGGCTAAAATAATACGGCGGCGGGTTCATTTGCCTTTGAATCCCGTGTGCTTGGTGGAAAAACAAACAAGCGTGAAGTGAAGCACACGCAGCAAAAATTATTTTCGGTCTCACGGCACAGTTTAATTATTGCTCTCGCGTGCACTTTTCCCCGTCCTAGCTATAAAATGATATAATTTCTTCTTCCTCGAAATAAAGATTCGCGATTTGGGCGTCTCTTCAAACAAGCGTCGCGCTCCGTAGATTTATGTATTTTTCTGCACTCGGGCTGATCGTGACTGCTCCAGCATCCCTCTCGAGATGGATAAAAAACGCACGTTTTGCTCGGGCGTGGCAAAAAAATTCAAGCTGGAATTTGCTCTTGACGCAAATGCTTACTGACAGTTCGCCGGGTTTCGCCCTTTTTTCAACGGGTGAATTTCGACGTGACATGTTTGCGTTTCTAACCATTCTCTTGGTGTGTGTGACAGTTGAAATGGGTTGCAAATCACCACGGAAAATCAAACAGTTGTTGCAGTTTTTACTCTGCAAGTCTTGAAAATTTTAAATTTTTATTCAATTTGTCCATAGATTTTTTTCATTAAATTAAAATTAAATAAATATACTAGGGGCATTGGAGTAAATTAATGTAAAATAATGTCAGAACAAACCGCATTTCAACAATTCTAAACGACAAATCAAATTATCTATTTCCCCCAATTTGTTCAAAAATTAAAATTGTCAATTTTTTATCAAAAGAATACAAATTAACGATTTTTTCTGGTCATTTTCATCACGCTCACTGGATGTTCCGGATATTTTATGGATCATTAAAGATTTTATTAATGTCTTTGTGAAAGGTTGTTTTGCGTGGAATGCGTTCACCTTTCCTCACTAGTGCGATATTTTTTTTTTATAAATCTTGAGACAACCTTTTTTTGGAAAAATCAAATCGGCACAATAGAGAATTTTAAATCACTGCAACTTGAAAATTAATCATTCTCAAATTGTTTCTGTTAATTTATTTCTTGTTAGCCATTCAAAAAGATCATTTATTTTAATTTGTGTCTTTCTTTACGTCCAAAATAAATCTGAGCTCTTTAAAATTTTAGTTTTTAGTTAACTGAATAGTTTAAAATTGGCGTTAATTGATTTTTAAAGAGCTACAGAAATTCCTTCCAAAAATCACAACAGATTATGTTGTAGAATAATAGAAAAACAAATTCATATAGGAGTTCAAAACATCCATTAATGCACACATCAACAAGTAAATGATCATAGGACAAATTTTTTCAATCACGCAACCAAGATTTTCTCTTTAAAGAGGAATGATACTGGAAAAGCCTGGAAAATGCTTGTTGCCAATGCAATAACTCATCCCTTAGGATTCAGTTAAAGCCTAAATTGACCTAAGGAGCGCTGTAATTTTTTGAGAAAATTGGCTGGAAAGTTACCGTGCTTTTCAAATGGCAATGGCTGTCTCCTTACTTGAAATCCGATTTAATTTCAAAACCAAGAGTTTCCCCAATAAGTGGCATACACCGTTGGACAGATCTCGACGAGAGGAATCGGAATATGCCAAGAAAATATGTTCAAGCACTGTACATTTTGGAGAAAATTGGCAAAATTTGAATTTTTATTGTAGGAACGTCTTTTTTATCATTGCAAATTGTTGAACAAATTGTTTATCGGTCAATTGTTTAAGGCATCCAACAATTTAAATAATTTTTAATTGTTGCCCAGTATCATTCCACTTTAAAATTTACTGGGAAATATTAGGTAAATTTTGGCTTAAACGGAATCCTTACATGGATTAGTTTTTAGTCAATTAGTAACGTTGTTTTGCAGTATATACTTCCTCTTTAAAAATAATTACATTTTGTTCCAGCTTTATCTTCAACCCACCTGAACAAAACGTCATCCGCAATGGACACCGAAAATGTAAGTTTTCCTTGATACTTTCTAAAAAAAAACATAGCCTAATACACACACACACCCACTGCTTAAGGGCAAAACTAAATTTCTTTAACCACATACTTCTTGTCTTTCCCATGTCATTCCCATGGTGTCGAGTTCTCCTTCTGCCAATTTCTCTCTGCTTCCCGTGGGGAAATGCATAACTTAGCGACATAACTTCTCGTTCAATGGGACAATTTTGAAAACGCGACTTATTTTTAGAAAAGTACGCTGCTTCGTGACGTGGGATATTTATTTCTCGTACGTGCTGTAATCGCATTAGGCAGGCGCGGTGAAACGAATCCAATAAAGCCATCTCGCACTCGACAGACTTTGTGATCAACAGGGACTCGATCTTTCGTAACCCGAGAGCAGCACCCTCGTCTACGGTTGCAAAAGAAACATTACTCGCGAGCATCGCACATACACGTACTTTTTAGTTACAAGTAATACGGGGTGTTTTTTCGCGTGTGAGCACATTTTCCAGTAGAAAGAGCAGAGAAGTATATATCGACCAGTCTACGAATCACCTGCGGGGCTTCCGTTTTGCCATTCGACTCTCCGCGCCAGCTTTGTTTCGGGCGGTTTGAAAATCAGATGACAAACACTGCGCGTATATTAACAAGGGAATTATATGCGGTCGGATATTTGGGATTATTTGCGGAAGGCTATTGGATTATACTACTTTCAACGCAGGAACCGGGCCAACTTTGTTTGCCCTCATTTACTCGCTAAATCGCTTGATTAACAGATTTGCACTTTTTCGAATGCGATTTTCCGCAAAAGTGTTTCGACACTTTGAAAGGAAATTATGAAAAGTACAAAAATGGTATTAATTCCAGAACCAGTGCTTAGTGCTTGACAAAAGGGAGGACAATTGACATGAAAACTCCATTTTTTAATATATTTTACCGCACTTTTTTAAAGAGTTAACAAAACGGACACCTACTTTTCCACGGTTGGAAAATTAATTTCGCCGTAGTTTATAAATTTAGTGAGATCTTTTGCACATTATATAAAAGACGCTAAAAACCTCTTCAAAGAGAAAGATAATTTTGATAAGTAGCATTATAATCGAGTCGTCACTTTTATTTGTTGATTTTTTTCTCTCTTTGCACTATAGTCGATTTTTTATGAATGAGCAATTTTTTATTTTAATTTAGCGTCAGTTTGTTTAAAGTAGTTATGAAATTTTAAATATTAAAAACTGATTTTTGCATATTTTAAAACAAAACTTTCTACTCGTAGCATTCAATTTGAAATTTTTAATTCCAGTGAAATTATTACTTTTAAAATTGCTTTGTTTGGAAAAACTTTGATTTCTGCATTGATTTGATTGATGCATTTCTAAATGCAACAAAAAAATTAGTCTTCTGACTGCTTGGTTCTTACCGTTTTTCTAGTAAATGAATTCCAACTCGAGAAAATTCTCCCTCGTCTTCAAACATGCCGAAATTATCTGTCGATCTCAAATCTAGGTATAAAATCGAGGTCAAAAAAGTAGATATAAGAATAATGCGTAAAACTAGAAGATAAATACGATCAAAAAATTAAAAGACTTGTGCGAATATCTTTTGCAATAGCAACTTGGTATTAAGTCTCTCAAGAAAACATGTCGATCTAATTTAAAAAAAATAACCCAAAAATAAAATAATTTGGCTAGCGTGCCAGGATGTTGTCCGAAAACAATTTTTGAAAATTGGAGCATAGATCCAGCAGTTAAATCATTTTTGCTTCGTTCGTGGACTCAATCTGATTAGTTACAAAATATCGACAGTAAAATTAAAGAAATACACACGCAAGAAAAAACGTCATTATCGTGCTGTAAATTTACAAAGGGGGTACAAGCCAGTAGGATTTAAAAAAAAAAAATTTTAATGCCACGCTTACTTCCGGTCTTAGTGCTTTTAAATCTCACACGTACACCCTTAACTTATCTTTAACTGTCTATAGCTGAAGTTTTTAATGTTACTAACAATTAGTGATAGTCGGATCTTTTTGCTTTAAATAATTAAATGCGAGTGTCATCTGTAAATATAATTTTTCTGAAACGTGTACTACGTGCAGATTGACGATGACTTCCAAAACGAGGCGCCTCAGGAGCCAATGCCCGAGGAAAAGCCCAAGAAAAAGGTCAAGAAGGTCAAGGGTGAGACCAAAACCAAAAAGACCAAAAGCAAACAGAAAATCGAGAAGCAGAGCATTTCTGTGGTACGTAGTTGACAAACTAAAACTAAAACGCACCGTTCCAGATTTGCTAACAGCATGCGGAAAATTTAGGTTTCTAGGAAATTCTCTCTCTGATATCGGAAATTTGATATAACACAGAATTTAAAGGGTTTCTCTTATTGGTGATTGGATGCACACTAACTTCTAATCAATGGCTTTTAGGTGAGTGTTCTGGGAATGTTTTAACACGATGTGCACAGATTTACTAGTGACTAACGAGAGTGACTTTTATGTGGAGTCAAAAGTAATGGTCATTTTTGTTTTGAATTTAGAAATCAAGCTTTTCAAAGTTTGATGCCATTGAGAAATCCAGCTCTCGAATTCACGTGCGATCAAACGACGCGAGCGAAGCTGCAAGAACGTTTTCCAAGGTACATTATTTTTTTTATTTAACGTTTGTGAAGCAGTTATTAATAACAGAAAACATCCCAAAGAGGGAAAGCAGATATTATTTATTAGTTGACTCATTTATTTTTTGGTCCAAAAACTAAACAGCAGGAGGTCGATACCGGGTCGAAACTGTGCCGCAAGTGCGACAGGCAGGTGTTCCAGATGGAGCAAATTAAAGCCGAGAGGGCCGTGTGGCACAAATCCTGCTTCCGGTGCAAAGAATGCAACAAACAGTTGTCGTAAGTCCTCAAATTCGCCAATTGGGAAAGTCTTTACTGTATACGAAGCGGAGCCGTTAACAATTGGCGCCAGTGATGATTTAATCCTGCTATTAAGGCGTAAAATGATTTCATTTGAAATTCTGAAAACCAAAATTGATTCAGCCAAACGAGGTAGAATAAAAAAATTAGTTGTCGTTTCTACCGTGATTGGCTGAACAGCATGTCAAACTAAACCATTTTACGATAAAAATGCACAATCAATTGAATTATTCGAATATTTTAAATGGATTAGGTGAATTTAGGCAATTATAAATTTAGAAAAGGTGTTGAGTTCGTCCTCTCCCTCTCACCATTTTAAAAATTTTACCATTTTTATTTCAAAAATATATTCTTGATAAATCCAATGGTGAGGAAATAGTTTAAAATAAGCTTACATTTTTTGTGTTTCAGGTCATGCCTACGAGAATTATCTTTATTTCTGACAGATTTGAAAGTTTCACGTTTAATTTTGCAGAATTGACACGTACGGCAGCCACGAGGGAGAGCTGTACTGCAAGCCTCACTTAAAGGAGCTCTTCAAGCCTAAGGTCGTCGAGATTGAGGAGGATATCAATCCCTGTAGGATATATATTTTTTTTAATTTAAATACATCATTTAAAGACATTCCATGCAGTACGCAGGTTGAAGCCGAAAATGATCATCTGTGAAAATACTCCGGAGGAGCTTCCCCCCGATGTTGTCAGAGGTATAGGAGCGTTTCAATTTTTGGATTGTAATTTTTTATGAGGGTCTTTGTAGCCAGCGAGAAGCCTGATCTTGGACTGGATGAGCTGGGCGGAATCAACATCAAGTCCCGGTTCCAAGTCTTTGAAAGCAGTGCCAACGGAAAGGAAGAAGACGAAGAATCTACAGGCAACAAAGTTTTTGTCAAGCGATCTCCAAGCATCCTGAGCAAATTGGCAAAGTACGTGTTATCTTGCACGGTTTGAAAAGGGGTAAAATAGTGACAAAAAGACTGTCTATATAGTGTTTATTTCTCCTTTTTTGGCAATATTCGCGGAAATGGTAAAAAAGACCTCATGAGAGTCCGAATGAAAGTTTATTCTGATATTAAAATATGGCATTCAGCGTCCTTCAGAACAAGACGGATAATTTAGTCAACAGTAAATTAAAAAAATGCTTCTGAATAATACATACTGATTTTTGTTTAAGTTTTGCACTGACAAAGAAACTCGTGGGATTTGACGTTTTAGATTTTGGCCGCAATTTTGGCGCTTGATATTTTTGTAAAGCTTCTCATCCAAAATAATTTTTACTGTTGCATTCTCAAAATCTAAACAGGAAATTTAAATTAATTTTCACATCTGAGCTCTTGAACTGCTCTTTTACGGTAATTTCATCAGGGATTTCTTTTAGCAAAATTTTTCTAAAATATCTGTCGTGTGGAAAACCTGGACATTTTGTTGTTAAACCAGACGGACAATCGTGTCAACCCTGCTGTTATTATTATTATTTTTTTGTACTAAAACTAAGAATAACGCAGGTTCCAGTCGAAAGGGATGAACGTTGGCGTGGATGATGACTTTTTGAACGGCATCCCAATTGAAGATTCAGACTCGGCTTCGGAAGGTGGCGATCTGAACGACGAATCTGAGGACGAGGATGGAGAAAAGAGGGAACGGTCACACAAAAAGTTAGATGACGTCAAGAATATGTGGGAAATGACGTCGCAGGAGAGGCGTGAAGCGCAGAAAGCGGAGAGAAAGGAAGAAATGCAAAAGTTGCGATCAAAACTGTTAATGGTAAGAGAAAATTAGACGAAAAATTGCAAATTCAATTTAAAAATCTTTTAGGGAAAATGCGACCGTGTCAAGGAAATGTACGCCCAGGCGGTGCAGGATTCGTCGAGTCAGAAAGCTCCGAGCAAAGCAGCAGAAGAGCTGGAAATCATCCAGGCCCAAGCCAGGGCCCTGAGGGAGCGCTTCGAAAGAGGAGATGTCACAAATGCGGACGAAGATGATGACGAGGACCAGAAGAAGGACAAGAATGGCGAGTTGGAAGGAGTGGAATTCGGTACAATATTAAAAATCTTTGTAATTATATTAGTAACATTTTAAATTTAATTCTAGTTACCTCAAAGAAGTCTCGTTCATTGTTCCTGGAGATGGAGTCCGCTGCCAAACAGCCCAACCAACCGCCTCCCAAGCTCAGAACACCCACCACTCCGTCAGCTAAGATATCTGTAAGTTGACCTGATTGTAATATTGTTTTTATTTCTAAAATATTTTTATTTTTGCAGTTCTTAAGAAACAGTTTGATTGCTAATGATGAGGACATCGTTAAATCGTCAGACAAAATCAGCGATGTTGATGTTGAGACAGAAACGATCACTTCAAGGTTTAAATTCTTTGAGCAGTATCAACAAAATCAACCTGATAAACCGAAGAAAGTGTTCAGAATTACTCCTCCCAGGGACGGAGTTGTCAAGGTAAATTTTCCCTCTTTTTTTTTGCAAAAAAATGTTAACATGAGGCAATTAATGACATTTCAGGAGGGTTCTCCAGACAGACCAATCTACAGGGATGACGACGTGGCAAGGGAAGCGGACAAACCGATGGAGGAGGAGTTGGTGCGCAGCCAAACCGCGAGCCGCATGCTCAACTTGTTCCGCCAAATGGAGATGGAAGGCAGCAGGGAAAACGTTCCAGCCGGCCCTAAGCCGCTGAAATGCTTCACTCCGCCCCCAGATTACAGACCAGATGCGTCGGAGGAGTCCGACGAGGAGGAATCTGAGGAAGAGGAGGAGGGAGACGATGAGGAAGAGGAGGAGGACGAGGACAGGATTCCTGGCGTCATCAGAGCCTCAGACAAGATCGAGGATGAATTCTTGAAATCGGTTTGTGACTTGGTTTCTTATACTCCGAATGTTAATCCTGAATTTGGAGAAAAGGTTTAATTTTTCTAGAGTGCCGCTTTGATAAATTATTGCATGCTAATCAAGATATAATCACCGTCTCTCTATTGAAAATCGTAATTAAAAAATATTAATTGTGAAGCCAGTGTTTGTCCGATCAAAATTACATTTTATAAGAAGATTCTCTACTCTACAAGACAAATCGATCGATTATTATTTATTGGGAATAATAAATAATGCAAAGAAAAAATATGAAATTTCATCAGCTCTTCAAAATATGTTTTCATTTTTACTTTGATAGCTAGCCAATAAACTTCCAAAGCCTGGAATTAACCTGTGTATTTATTTTTATTTTTTTGTAACGTCAAATTAATTAATAAATTGAATTTGTCTCATTAAACATTGTCTGGAAATAAAAAATTCAGCTAAATTGAGTGCAAACTGTATTCTTTAATCATTTTTTAATTATTTGGCTATTTTCCTTATATCTGCAAAATCAGGAATTCATATTAGGGAAGGCTAAGAACTACAACGCTGAATCCTGTTAGTTTCCTTGAGGACGGATGCTACCAAATCCTGGAAAATCTTTGTTGCTAATGCATGAACTCATCCCTAAGGATTCATTCGAAGCCATAATTGGCTTAAGCAGCACTGTAAATGAAACAAGGTCCTTTTTTGATTATTGAAAATTGTAGAACAAATTGTTTGTGGATCAACTGCTTACTGCATCCAACAATTCAAAATAATTTTCAATTGTCGCTCTGTTTTGTTCCACTTTTTAAAAATAATAATTAATCTATGTATTGTTTTGTCCTGCAGGCGCGGAACGCAGCTCACGCGAGGACGTTGAGGGCCAAATTCGAGAGGTGGGAGAACAAAGAGAGGGAAAACGAGGACGACGAGGACGAGAACAGGGACGAGATGTGCGAGAGGGAAAGTCTGGAGTCGACGGCCAACTTGCGGGCCATGTTTGAAAGCATGAACAAGCCAACAAACCATGGCGTGCTCACTAGAGAGACGCCAAGAGTCAACAGATTCGTGGTAAGTATCCCTTTCGTGTCGTTGGATTAGACTCCCGAGCTGGACGCATTTGGACACTTAAAAAATAAAATATTATTTCAAATTAACTGGCCGGCTCGGTAGTCGATGGAAAACAATAATTCACTCTGGTGCTTAACCATCATCACCTTTAACATAATTTCTCTCTTCCACCTTTTTACGTATGTGATCAGACCGACGAACCGCAAACTGCAGATCTACTTCTATTCGATCTAGAAGGTTTCACGCGCAGATTTTTCATCTGGTTGTCTCTTGCGTAGCATTTTATTCTGAGATGAACTTTTAGTCGTAGGCACACACACTTTATAAATGCTTTTGTAAATATTTAAACAGATTTCGCACTTCTTCACCTCTCTCGCTCTCCCTTTCAATTAACGTTTAAACAATTTTGCACGATGCACGGACGCGAGAGTTGAGCTGAAGTTGTGTCAAATCTGAGTAGTTAGAGTCAAGCTTATATTCCGCCTCAAGATGCTTCGATTTTGTCAAGTGGCAAGAACAGTATGTCGCTTTTTCACTTTTTTTAAATAGAAAATCGCCTCTTAAGTGCACAGGCAGATAAAATAATATTTTATTAATTGATGTATTTCTTGTTTAAAGATTTAAATAATGCAGAATGACTAATCAGAACCCTTGAATGTATTAAAAATATTAATTATGTTGGCGTTTTGCCACTATGTTCTGTTAAAATTTCGGTTCGCAACAATCACCATTTAAATTTAAATTCGGAAACTGAGAGACGAAATTAAGTTTCTTTCAGTAGGAAATCATAAAGGCTATTAAGGAAACTATTATGTTTAGGGAATTGATATTTAATTCGATTCAATATTCTTTACTGGAAAAAAATTGTTAGAAGGCATGAAATTATTGCTTAAAATTGCTTAAGCTGATTTAAGTAGATAATTTAACTCCTCTTTTTTTATTTTAATAATTTGTTATTAATTAACGAAGAAGTTTTGATCAATCTTGAAATTGGAAATTTTAGTTTTTGCTCTGAAATATTTTGATCAAAAAGTAAAAAATTGGAAATCTCTAAAATTTAGATTTTTACAAACTCAGCTCCCTAATTTCTGGAAATGTTTTCACGGATTTTTTTTAGATATTAAAAGAATATCTCATTAAACATACCAAATCTCATTTAAATCAAAGTACAAAATCTGTTTTTATGTATCTTAAACCGTTGAACCTAAAATTTGTTACCTTGAAAACTACAAATAAATAAATCACCAGATTTCCTTGAAAGTGAATTTGTAGCTGAAAATTATTTAATTTAATCTTTTCATGAATCAATGGTGAACCGAAATTCCCGGAATTTTAATTTTCGTTGTGCCACGACCTGCAGATTGGAAATAATGCACTTTTCCCTCCCTGAGCTGTTCCTTTGCAAATTTGGCCATCAATGCACATAGTCTTATCTCTTTACACACACCGCTATTTTGATTGATTTCCAAATGTAACTAACACTGTTAATTTATTCTCTGTATGTAGCCAAGAAATATGGAGCAATACTTTTCGCTGTTGCAGTGAGCTCGGCAGCTTTGGAAGAAGAGAATCCAGCACCGACCTCACCTCCAGTCACCAACCAACTTATTGACCTACTCGATTGAGATCTATATTAATTGTTTTTTTTACAATGATACAATCATTTGGCACTCATTGGCATAACGTTGTCTAGTCTCGATGACACACTCAGTAACAATTTAGGAATTAGGAAGCTTTATTCTTGCCCCGTCTTCCCCCGTGACACGCTTGAATTAATTATCTTGCCAGCAAAGCTATCTCTCTGATTGTGTGTTCCGTAATAACGTAAAAGCTTTACATTCAAAGTGCTAATTCGATTTTGGCATTTTTCGAACGGATAATGTTGTAGGAATTTCAAAACGCAAGTTTGCTCTCTCATAGGTGTACATTTTTGGAATTTTTGACAAGAGTATTTATATATTTACACTCTCTCACACCTCGTCCTCACACACACTCACACCTTTTTCACAAATATTTTATTGGTGTTGTCCAATCCAAAGCTCAAAATTGATTTTTGTGTAATCTCCGGCTCACTTTTTTAAAAAGGAAACATGAAACGTGTTAGAGCAATAATAGGTGCGTAAAAGCAACAGAACTGTCTATTTCTAGCTTAAGCATATTATGTTACCAGTGTAATAGCTTGTAGATCGTTCATTCATTAAAAATGAGACGTAATTTGTTGACGTGAGACCTGCTACATCAAAATTATTATCACTTCCGCAAAGTGTTTTATAGGAAAATTGTTAAGCAAGCATGCTTTGAAATGCGCCAACTCAATTTATATATAAATATATCCTGTAGTGTTCCCACTGAAACTCTGATGGATTGTTGTGTCTAAACACTTAATTGTAAAACTACATTATTTGCTGCAAATCTATTTATTGAAAAAGTATTTAATGTTGCTTTATACATATATATCTGATTAAAGTTTCTTTGCATGCTCCTAAACATGACGTGCTTCATTTCAGCTCTCAAATTTTCATAAATTGGGTTTCGTAAGGATTTGACGCTTTAGTTTTTGGTGAAATTATTAATGCCGCGGAGTAATCAACTAATTAAGAGTTTTCCCAGAGGAAAATTCTAATTCGACAAAGTTTGCGAGTTCGAATTCGAAATTTGAAGCCAGTTTTCTTACAATCGTGGTGATATTTGGCAGGCATCTACTTCACAAGACGAATTTTGACTCCGGAAAATTGCCTAGATCTTTGAATTGCTCAGAAAATTGCTAACGGTTTGATATAATATCGTTTTCAAACTATCGGCTGACTGATGTTTTTTGTCTCTTACACGTAGGAATTTTTTAAATCAGAAAATTCACATTTTTTTATTTCAAAGAATGAAATAAATTTCTATTCCATTGTACGACACACTTTATTACGCAAGAATTCCATACTATAGCTGTGGTAAACTAGTTCTAAATGTCTTTGAAGAATTTATCAATTTCGTCAGCAGCTCTTAACAAATTTACTGTAGTGTGTGACTCACAAGAAAATTTTATCGGTTTGAACGTTTTGAAAGCTTAAACCCCATTGAATGTCGGTTCGCCTTGAAAGTGATGTGAACCAAGTTCACTGATCTGATCAAAGCTCGTTGAATTATCAGTAAAAGCGACAATTTTCCGCTCAGTTCAATAATTTCTTTGAAAAATATATTTCTTTCGAAATAAGCACTGTTCAGCTGTTTCATTTTTGAAATAATTAAGTTGTTACGAAACATTATTACACATAAATGTAATATTTTACTCACATAGGTGCATGAAATATAGATTTAGAATAATTTTCTTGATATTTACGTCTACTATAATGGAAACAATTTCGCAAGAACTGGAACTCTGTTTGAATTGTAATTTTTGGCTAGACTTGTTCAATCAAAATCTTTATGGTTTTGGACAATTTAATCTCAGTTGTCATAAAAGTGAATAAATTTCCCTTATATTTGATAATTTTAATTTTAAATCCTGATTTTACAATCTAAACATTTGGATTTTTGGATCTCAGAGGGAAATTTAAAGAAATTTTGCTTTAAATTTGTATTTTACTGGAACTTGAATCATACTTTTTAAAAATGATTCAATATATTGACAAATTTAAATAAAAAATATAGTTATTTATCTTGTTTTAATTTAAATTACTACAGGGACAATATTATTCCACTAAAATTGAATTATTTTGTGTCGAAAGAAAGGTGAGGAAACAAAACAATAATTTGCTTTGGCTAGTAATGATCCATGTTTTAATGAATTTTTGTTTTCACAATATATCCATACACATCAAAAGACAACTGTGACATCTCCTTCGATCGACGGTACTTCTTACAAACGAAATGATTGTTCTTAAACATGACAGTAATTCAAAAGTACAACTTGACAAGCAAGGAATAATAATTCTTCAGTGCCTTAGATTTCCCCTTTGACATCCAGCACGTTAAAAATTAAAATCAAACTAAGAAAGAAAGAAAGAAAGAGTAATTCCGTTTCTATTAGATGAAAGAACCATCAGCAAAAGCGCAAACGTCGTCAGCCTGGTTCAAACATAACAAGACGAGTGTAAGTGTGTGTGTGTTCGTGTGTGTGTTTAATATTAAATCAGATCCAAGCTTTAATCAAAGTGTGAATGAATTCAAGTCCGTTCGAAACACTGAAGCACTGAAATTAAACAAACAAACAAAAAAGTCCGAAAGAGAAGTTTAATTCAAAGCCAATGAGCGCGCGCGTGTGTGTTTAAGTGTGTGTGTGTGAGGGTGTGTATGTGTGTGTGCAATGGAAAGGTGCGTCGATCTGGCGTCTGTTCTTCTTGTCCACCCGGGAATGAGAAAATCGGAGATTCACAGAGCCACCCACTGTCACACAGTCTGCAGAGATGGGCACTCGGCCCGCCTCAGGTCACCTTGGGCTCGTGCTTGTAGTTGATCAGCGACTGCAAATACCTCAGCTGCACCGGCTTGTGCCGACTCAGCTGCTCCAGGGCGTCCTCGATCGCGAACCATTTCCGCTTTCGGTCTGAACAAACAAATTCCACAATTGAAATTAATAATTCAAACGCACGCAGTTTTTTCTTTTTAATAAATAAAATGCATCAGTTTGCGATATTTACTGGTAACAGCTAAAAATTATTTTTGCAGCCCAAAAGAAAATGAAATTAGTGTCAAAATCTCTAAAAATGTTTTAAATTGCGGCAGTTTCAAACGGGGAAGTAAACATTATAATTTTATTATTTAGCATAATTAATTTAATATTAAGTGTCCTTGTCACGTGTAAACTAAACGCTTGTCATATTTCATTGCCATTGAATTGAGTGAAAATATTCGTGAATTTTAGTCTCGCGACGTCGACAATAACAGGAAAACTCGATCGTAAAATTAACTTCGGAGATGGCTGCACAATTTATACAGTATCTGTGCTAAATACAAAGAGGTACTTAATTCGCTCTCGCCGAAAAACCAGTTCTTGTTTTGATCGAGCAAGCCTTGAAGAAGAAGGAAATTTTACTCTTAACGCAGCCACAAAATGCTAAACTGAAGGAAATAGCTGGAGGAGAATTATTTAAAGTGAATTGGTCAAAGCAGGAAATGATGATAGGGATGGGAAAACGCTCGAAACATTTTTGGCAGGACCAGGACAAGAACATTAATCCAAGAAACTCTATGCACCTATAACACCCTGCGTCTGAAGACTAAGAATGCTAAGAACATAGAAACGAGACTATGTACACATTGTGATTCTGACTTGTACTAGCTGGAAAAAATTCTAAAATGAAAACAACCTTTTTCAGTTCAGACGGCAATGCTTTTTGATTCAGAAATATTAAACAAAATCGAATATTACTTATTGCAAAAATATAATTTGCTTTTTTAAAGACACTTTCTAGTATCTAGGTAGTGCGTAGGTCTTTAGGACACTGTACGGCACCCAAATATTTTATAACCTTTGCTCAGAACAACATGCCGAGGGCTACGAGCTCACGCAGGGTTCGCAAAAACCCGCATTTTGCCAGGAAAACCAACTGCATTGCAAAAAACTGTTTTTTGCGGGTTTACCTGCAATTTTGCGCTTTTTTCCAAGACATGCATTTGTATTTATGAAAGAAAATTCTCATGATGGATTACCAAAAATAGAAATTTTTGCGAAAATTCACAGGTTATCCAAGAGACATCATAATTTTCCAAAATTTCTGACTCTTTTGGTGCGAAATGTGATCTTTTCTGGTAGTTTTTCCAGCTGGTTTTATGCGAAAAACCAGTGGTGCATTTTTGCGCATCACAAAATTGGCATAATCTGAGCTCATGGGGTCCCAGTAACCCTTCCGAGCGGATAAAATGGGGCCCAAAGTAGAGTGGACCTCCAACACCGTTTTTTTTAATGACCCACCAGAAATTAGTCCCTAAAGCCACTTGAAAATTGTGAAAACCAGCCTGTAGAGCTTTTTGAGCATTCCGAAATACTTGAACCACCCACATTTTGCCATCTCTGAAATTGGGAAAGACTAAAATATGTCCCATTGCATAAGACACTGGGAAGAATGCCATAAAAAATTCAAGTTAACAAGCTTTGAAGTGACTACTTTAAAACAATAAAACGACGATGTTGTAAAAATTTGTAAGAAATTTTAAGTGTTCAAAGCTACTAGGGCATAACATTTATTTTTAAAAAGAGAAAAAACGCGATTTCTTCTAATCCTGATAAACGCTATCGCATACCTATGTTTTTTGAGTCTTCCCACTCGGACAGCTCCTCAGTCACGGTCATGACGAACACCTCGGTCCTGTGCTTGCGCTCCTCGTTCTGCAGATTGCACGACTGGATTAATAGGAGCGTTTGTAATACAGGGCACAATTCAAAGTCAAAATCACCTCGAAGATGCCGAGACATCTGCCCAGCTCGCCGACCACGCCGGCCTCCTCGCGCACCTCCCGCACGGCGGCCACTCGGGGCTCCTCGTTGGGCTCCACGCCGCCTCCGGGCACGATCCAGTGGTCTGGCCGAGCAGACGAAGTCACGAGCAGCACCTGAAACGATTGGGACCAAATTTTAAACTACTGAAGAATATTAAATTGGATTTTTGCTAAACAAAAAATCAATATAGCTTGAGCAATTGGGATAAGAGTGCCGTTTAATTTTTTTAAATACTAATCAAGCGGAGAGCACTGTCCTCTAATTGGAAAATCACGATTTTTTTATTTCGCATCAGTCCTTGAAGAACAAATCAAGCGAAAAAATGTCCAAAATCTGGAATTCAGTTTTGTTATTATTTTAATTTTTGCAATACAATATCATTTTATTAGATTCAACTCATTATTGACCCTTATTTACAAGAGCTAACAATGCAAAATCTTATTTATTATTGGCCTGTAACCTTCAATGCAATTTCCGACAAAAAAAAATCCTCTGAAAATCAGGATTAAGATAATTTCTCGGACCTATTATTGCACCTTCCTCTGAGATTTAATTCGTAAAACAACCAATTCAATCCCAACAATGCTCAATGCGGCCCATTGTTTCCCGGTAAACAGTGTCTCCTTCCGTATGGTCAAGGGTCAAATGTCAACGCAGGATCAAGGCCACCGAGCACCCAGTGCGCCGCACAAACATGCAGTGGCAGTGACGTACCTCATTCTCCTGCGGACTTTTGACGCAGATGCACGCAGCCCTGCGGCGGAATCCGTCCTTGTCGTAGATCCTGGTCGAGTTGGGCTTCTCCTTGACCATGGTTATAATTTCGGCCCCGAACCGAAAAGCGGACGCGCGCGAGTGAGCGGAGCGATGTCACGAGAACGGGGGTCGCGGCGGTGGCTAGTGGCGGCTGGAGGCGGTGGTCATGCTCTGTCACGAGCCGTCTGCCCGCTGGCTGCCTCCAATCGGCTGCTCACCCGCCTTGCACCTACTGGGCACACCCTGCGAACTGCAGTTGGTCCGATTTCGGCCGACTAAGAGCCTCCATGTCGTTGGTGACAGGCATCCATGTTTGGTCCGCTCGCCAAGTCCAAAACAAGAGCTGGCCAGACCGGAGGGGGGAGTGCGCACAGGATTACAACTCGCTCTCGGCTAGACCTTCGTTGCACAATCATCAAATTGCTCAAACTCAACTCTTTGTTATCTCTATTTTATTACGTCAAAGAACCGTGTTTTCATTTTCTTGGAACTTATTGTAAAATCGAATGGAAACAAGAATGGAAGAGGAACGTAGCGTCTTCTCACAAATCCTTTCTACACGCCCCTCTCGGAGGACACTTCAGATACGCTCTTACCTGTTGTGCATTGCTTCTCGGGATCTTTGGCCTTTCTCGTTATCTTCAATTTAAAGAAATGATATTCATGGTATCTTCTGCTATAACTTTTATGAATTAAAAAGGGTCTCTCAACTTGATAACGTTTTTTCAATCTTATAAAAATAATTAAAATTGTACTTGCAGGAAAATTAAATTTTGTATTACCAATATTTTCGGATTTAAATTACTAATAATAAATAATAATTGTAACCTTCAAAAATTTATCTAGCAACTACTATCCATTCTTATTAAATTTGCGCAGAGCTTACTTAGTGAATCCATATTTTTTAATTACAAATAAAAGGGTTATTTGTTTTGGGTTGAAGCAAAAAAAGATTTTTCAGGGTCCATTTCATTACATTTCTCCACATTGTTTTTATTAAAATTGAAGGTACCTTACAGAAAATAAGTTAAGATCGACAAGTAACTAGCTCTACAGTAACATTAAATGCAAATTCGGAGCAGCCCAAATTTTTGTCTTAAAAGTCACTGTCGTCATTTCCAGAATCAAGGAGGTACGAAACAGGTTTCCGAGCACGGCCTGTGCCTGCCCTTTCTCTGGGAGCCACCTCTGAGGCTGAGAAGTCAGAGTCGTCGTCGCTGCCAGCCTTCTTTTTGGCACCGCCCTTTTTGGCCTGAAACAAAAAGGGAGTGTAAAATGATAAATGATAACCACGGATAAATTAGGAAATTTTTAAACATCCATTTGATGAGAATTATTGATTGATGGGTCATTATTTCCATTGCAAAAATTCAAAAGGGCTCACGTCAGGCCAAACTGAAGTTTTATTTAATAATGAGTAAATAAATTTTTAAAATGTTTAAATTTGCAATATTTTCTTAGTTTATACATACTTTTTACTGTCAATTTCAAATAATTCATTAACTTAACTACTTCTATAAATTAAAATAATTTGTTAAGGCCAAATTTCACCCTACCTTGGACGAAAACATGTCGTCATCGGAGTCAGATTGAGGGCGAGCCAACTTCTTCCTTGGGGGAGCCTTTTTCTTTGGCTTCTCGTCTTCCGAATCAGACATTGCGGGCTGACGTTTCTTGGGAGGAGCCTTCTTCTTCTTGGGCTTGTCGTCCTCGGAGTCCGAAGCGGCCACTTTCTTTTTGGCTGGCGCCCTCTTCTTTTTTGGCTTTTCCTCTTCGGAACCGGAAGCTACCTTTTTCCTTGCAGGTGCCTTTTTCTTAGGCTTCTCTTCCTCCTCCAAACCAAAGTCGGAATCAGAGGATGCCTTCTTCTTTGCAGCTGCTTTTGTTTTGGGCTTATCGTCCTCTCCCATATCAGAGTCGGATTCTGTGTCTACAAACTTTTTGGGTGGAGCCTTCTTGGGCTCAGGTTTCTTGGCTGGTGGAGCAGCTCGCTCTTCTTTTTCTGGACTTGACGAGCCCATTAATTTGTCAAACAACGCGTCAGACGTTTCCAAATCTGCGTGTATTTAAAATCGTTAACACCCCAAGTTTAAATAAAAAATAAAATCAAATTACCTGTTGAGACTTTGGCTTTCTTCTTCGACGAGCCAAAATCTGAGTCCTCGTCAGAGGAGATAGTAACTGGTCGTTTACTGGCCCTAAAATGTTCATTGCAAAATGATCTCTTTCAAATTAAACAGCAAAACACTAACCCACTATCGTCGCCGAGCTGGTGGTTCACTTCAAAGTCCGAATCCGACTTCATTTCTTCATCGCTCTTGTCATCAAAAGTGAACTTGGCCTTTGAAGCTGAGCAAATTCATTTTTAGCAAACTGATGGAGTTTAGACGTTGGAAGAGACTTACCAGCTGCTCGCCTGGGGGCATCTCTTGATTTGACTGGAGAAGCCGAAAGGACAGCATCGAAACTGTCTGAGTCAGCGTCGTCTCCCTCAGATCCAGTAGAATCAAACTCCTTGGTTGCCTTCTCTTTCTTTACCGGCTTAAAACTCAACTTAGTCTGTTTCATTTCTGGAAAATTAAGAATTGCATTGGTCAAAAATCGAAATATTTAAAATCATTTCCCACTGATAAAAAAATGCTATTCCAACACAGAATAATATCTGTTCTCACTATTACTCTCCATCTCGGCCATTCAAAAGATTTTTAAAGGGAAAACCCGATTTTAATTCTAAATAAAAAATACCCTTTTTCTTGGCGTTCAATTTCTTCTCAATCTCTTGCGGCGAGTTCTTGATGACTGCCTGCAGCGAGAGGCCATTGTCCAGCCCTAGCTCTGCATCAAACTCGTCCACTTCCTCGGTCTTGATGGCCTTCTTTGTCTGCTTCTCCTTATTTTGCACCGCCTTTTCAATCTTCTTGCGCAACTCTGAATCGATCAACGGTTCGATCTTCCTGCCGTTTGGCGACGGCATCGTTTCAGCCACCAGCACCTTGCCCCTGGCGCCCTTCACCGCCTTCTTTCCGTAGTTGCGGTCTTCATCCTCCTTCGCCTCTTGCACTTTCATCTGCAGAATATTTTAGATTAAACACTGACAGCTTAGCGTGGTTTGACAATTTCCCGCTTAATAAAATAAAATAGAAATTTGGATTAATTTCAGGACAAGGGAAATGATAACCAATAGTTTCCTTAAAAAGTTTGACAAAAAATTAACAATTAACCGTTTGATCCGAATATTTAGAAAAAAATTAATTATTGTAACTCCAATTCAAACACTTACCACTTGGAGGAGATTGTCCAGATCATCATTCCACAATTCTTCAGGGGTCTTAGACTCGAGATCTTCAACTTCCTTCAGTTTCTTGTCCCTCTCAGCAAGGAGAGCCCGCTTCCTCTCTTCAGTCAGCGCCCACATCTTCATGCCGAGGATGTAATCAAAGTCTTTGCCGTCCTCCAATTCCTCCTTGCGGTCTCTGTCCTTGGCCTTCTTTTCTTTTTCATCCTCATCTTCATCCTCCTCTTTGGACGAATCTCTCTTCCACTGTTTCACTGGGTCAGAGTCGTACTTGCGGGCAACCAGCTCGTTTTTGATGACCTCGCGTTTTTTGTTCTCTACGGTAATATCGCCGTTGCACTTCTCCACGATGAATCTGTTGGTATTATCCATTATTAAATATATCTCAGAGTACTAAAAGCAGGATTTTAACCAGCCAGTTTAACTCCAGGATGTAATTTAAATTTGAATTTCACCAAATTTTATGTCAAGATTTAAAACAATAACATGGAAATACTGTGTATACATTAGTATGTTTTCCACCATTTATGATTAGAAAAAATATATTTTGACCTTACCTGGCCTGGTTAGAAAGTTTTTTGGCTTCAGCGCGAAGCATGCCGAGGAGATAGTCCTTCCTCTTGACGTAGAGATCTAGTCTGACCTTGAAGTAACGCTCAAGAACTTCATTCACATGTTCGAACTTGGTCATGCACCCCAACTCATCAAAAGCCATCTGCAGTCACATACAATGATAAGACGTATGATGACAAACATCAGTTAAGTTTACCATCGAAGTGGTGGTCTGCGTTGTTTGCAGTTTGAATGCCTTGTGCAGGCCATCCTGCTCCAGCTTTTCCAGGGTTTTCTCTGGCATAGTGACGACAAACCGAACAGTCGTGTCAGTGTGGTACTCCTTGAAGTCGCTGCAAGATTTTTAATTAATAAATAGGAAGATATTTACGGTTTACTCCAAGTTACTTGATGACAGGTCCACCCTTGCTGGCCTTTGTTGGCTGGTCATCGTCGTCGGCTCCAGCCTTCTTCTTGGCCTTGGCAGCAGCTTTTTCCTTCTCCTTTTCCTTCTCGTTGCCGTAGAGCATCGGCTCCAGCACCGATTCCTTGTAATTTTGGGTCCAGACGCCAATGGGCAGTTCGGTGATCTCGATGGTGCACTCGTCAATGACGCGCACTTCCCCACTGATCACGTACCGTTGGTTGCCCACCGGCTCAATGTGGCCCTTGAAGCCCTTGTACCACGGAATCTAAAGAAACAAAAAATTAAATTGTAAGAAAGGGATAACCGTGGATAATTGTTTTCCAAAAATCTATTAAAAACCTTTGAACGCACATAATATTAAGAAATAGCGTCATTCGTGTTTAATAGGAAAACTAAAATAAATTCATTTAATTAACTTGTTAATATTTATGCTTTTTAACATTAAAATAATTGTTATGACTGAATTGAAACAATAATTATGGTAACTTACCATCATGGACGGTTTATCTCCTCTGATCATTTTTTTGAGGTTGTCGATGATTTCCCTCGGATTATAGTTTGGAATTTTGGTCATCCAGCCAGTGCCGATGCCGTCGGCACCGTTGACCAAGATCATTGGAATGATGGGACAGTACCACATGGGCTCGATTTTGTCGTTGTCCTCATACTGGTCGTGAAGCAGTGGCGTGTCGTGAGGACTGAACGCGGCCTTTGTGATCGGATTGAGCTGCGTGAAGATGTAACGGGGGCTGGCGGCGTCCTTGCCGCCCTGCAGGCGTGTGCCAAACTGGCCGTTCGGCATCAGCAGATTGATGTTGTTCGAGCCGACGTAGTTCTGCGCCAAGTTGATGATGGTCGACATGAGCGACGCTTCGCCGTGATGGTACGCGGAGAGTTCAGCAACGGAGCCGGCCAACTGCGCCACTTTAATTTCCTTCTTGTAGTTTTTCTTGATGCATGTGAACAACACCTGGAAGTTTTGGAAAATTGTAATTTAAATTTGTTAGAGGTCGAGATTAAGCATAATTAAAGCTAGTTGAAAGATTGGAAGACATTATTTTTAATTGACAATGTGAAATTTTTAGTCCAAAGGGGATGAAAATTGTCTTAAATATTTTGAAATTGATTTAAAAACAATCATTTTTTTAAAATAACAAAAAATACCTTTCGCTGGCCAGGCTTCAAACCGTCCATCATGTTTGGAATGGAACGCTCGTTGTCAGCGTTGGAAAAGAGCACCAGTTCCTTGTTGACAAACTCGCTGAAGTTGATCGCCTTGGTGTCCTTCTCGTACAGGTACACCTCAGGCAAGTCCATCTCTCTCCTCCGCCTGTTCTCCTCCATGTAGTTGCTCAGCCACTCTTTCCTCTGGTCCACGCACTTCTTGCTGAAAGCCTTTAATTGATTTGTTAAGAGCTGAATATATATTTTTTCATGTAAATTTACCATCAGAATGCTATTGTCATCCTGGTTGCCCGAGTACTTGAACTTGATCCTGTGCCTAGCCATGTCTTCAAAGTAGGTTTTCGCCTCCTTGGACGTGGAGGTACCCAAACCTGAGGATCACAGACTTTTATTATTGAGTTTGAGGGTTAAACAGATAACCAAAAATATTTAGTAAGAGATTGATGACAAGAGAAGCGTTACGACTAGTAAAAAAGGCACTATTTTCTTTGGAAATAATATCACATCATTCATTTTATGCTTAAGAAAATTAATTTAATTTAAAAGTTTAGAATAATACTACCAGTTTAATTTATTATAAATGCATATTAAATTTTTAAATCATCACCTTTGTAGTATTTGATATTGTAACGGGTTTCATCAACAGTTTTCCGCCATTCATCATACTCAGGAATGGAGTAGAAGGAAACCACCTGAGAGGTAGTTTTGTGAGTCGCCTTGACAATGGGAGTGATAAACTCCTCGAGGAAGTTCTGCTTCAGAAGTTCTGGCCAGTTGTGGTGGATGAAGTTGATCAACAAACCCTTGATATGCGAACCATCCTGTTACATTTTAATTCAGTTAATAGTGTTCAGGACACAGGCTGCAATGTTGGACCTGATCCTGATCAGTCATGATCATCAGCTTGCCGTATCGCAGCGTCTTCATGTCTTCAGGCGTGTTGTACTTCTTTTTGTATTGCAAACCCAAAATCTTGATCACGTTGTTGATTTCAATATTCTCCAAGATCTGAAATGAAACAATTTATTTGCCAATAAACACAGAATAATACGGGACAAAATTAATTATTTAAAACCAATACTGATTGCTATCATGCGTTCACAAAATTAATTTAAAGTTTCACCTGCTTGTGCGATGCTTCTCGAACGTTGAGCAGTTTACCCCTGAGAGGGAAGACTCCATAGAAGTCTCGGCCGACGACGCCCAGACCAGACACAGCCAGTGACTTGGCCGAGTCTCCTTCTGTCAAGATCAGGGTGCATCTGTGCGCGTTCTTTGAGCCAGCTTCGTTGGCGTCCTCCAATTTTGGGACACCTAGAATAAAAAAAAAAATCAAGAGATGCTCTAGTTTGATGATTTGCTTTGCAGTCTTCATACCTTTTAGCTTTGTCTTCTTTTTGCCACCAACCTTCTCCAGCTGGCTCTGCGCCTTGAACTTGGCCCACGAAATCACAGCCTCTGTGATTCCAGATTTAATAACCTGTAATTTTATTTCAAGGTTTAATAATCTGTAAATTTATAACTAATTAAAAAAATACCCATAAATAATTTTTTCATAAAGTAATATTTAAAAATAAAAATTAATCTTAATTTTAAATGCAATTTTTTATGATTATGGTTTGTCAAACAACTTAGATCATAAATATTGCTGAATAAAAAGAACTTCCAAATCCCCAAATTATAATAAAATACACAAATTCACACGAAAAACCTACCGCATTGACGAATTTATCAGACAGCTGGCACTTAGAACCAAAGCTCTTGGCCTGCAGGGTCATGTTCTCCTTGGTCTGCGAGTCAAACGTCGGATTGACAATGAGGCAGTTGACGAATACCCACATGTGGTTCTTGATCTGGAAGGGCTTCACGCTGACGCCGCCCTTGTTCTTCTTCTTGATCACGTCCGCTAGCTGCTTGACCATCATGTCTGTGATGTAGTCGACGTGCCGGCCGCCTTTCGTGGTCGCGATGCTGTTCACAAACGACATTTGCTGGAAGCCGGAGTCCGAGATGCAGCACGCCACCTCCCAGCGGTCGCTCACCTTCTCGTAGGTGACCTTCACAGGGTTGCCAATGTCATCGTTGTGACCCTTCAACATCAGCTCTACGTAGTCCTTGAAGGACTTTACCTGAGAATTAAAATGGAAGAGTTAGCAAAAATTTAGTCATATAAAGGACAACAATTTGCAATTTGCTTTGACATCATATTTTCAAGCAAACATTTCTTAGTTTGTTAAAATACACCATAATTACAGGAACCCTGAAAAAGGAATGCAGGAGGTTTTAAATGAGTGCAAGAAAACCAGATTTTTAGATTAGGGCGAAATTTTACCGTGATCAAGATAATCCAACCGTGGAAAAGTTCAACTAAAACTACTTTAAGCTCGACCCTGAAATTTTTATGGCTAAGACACTAAAGGTTTTAAAAAAAATAAAATATAAAATTACCGGAACTCTCTTGTCATTGAGATACACTTTGACTCCTCCAGTGGAAGCAGCGACATCATACGCTCGCCTGGACATCAGGTCCACGATATCTTTATCCAATTTTTCCATCTTGAACTTCTTCAGGTCAGGTTGGAAGACGATTTTAGTGAAGTCTTCACTAGCAGCCTCACCAATCTTGGGGTTTCCGACCTTGGCCATGTTTTCAACCCAGGTCTACGTCAAAAGAGGATAAATTAAATCTAAATTCAATACTCAAGATTAATAATTTAGTACATACCTGCTTGAACCTCTTCCTGCTCTCCTTGCAAGACGTTTCGACCGTGAACTTGTTGCTGAAGATGTTGCAGAGTTTGGCACCATAGCCGTTGCGGCCACCCGTGACCTTTTCCTCCTCGTCGTTGTAGTTGGACGAGGTGAGCAAATGGCCGAAAATCATGGTCGGCACATACATCTTTTCCGTCTTGTGCATCTCCACTGGGATACCTTTGCCGTTGTTCCAAACGCTGATTTCATTTGCTTCTGGATTGATGTTAATCCTGATGCAGTCCATCTTCCTGTCTCTCTGCTTGTTGTCGGCGGCGTTCACTAGGATTTCGTCGAAGATTTTGTAGAGGCCCGGCACGATCGTGATGTTCCTCTGCGTCAATTTGTCCTCCGCGGTGTCGAAAACCCACATGTTTTCGGACACAGGCTCGACCGAACCTATTAAAAAGTAATTTCAGCATTTTAAACGCAAAATTTAAAGGATTGTTTCGCTTACCAATATAAGTGTCAGGCCTGAGCAAGATATGTTCAAGTTGCGTCTTTTTCTGGTAGATATCCTCAATGGCCTGCTTCCCGGCCTTTTTGGGCGCCGGCCGCTCATTTTCGCTATCGCTCATGGTGAAGGTATGCAAAGCAACCTGTTTACAGAGATGTGAAACACCGTCAAAATCACAACAATCAAATTAACGTTAACATATGATAATAAAACTGCAACCAATCATAATCTTTATCTTAAGAATTATAAATGGTATTCAGACTATCTCGTCTATCTTAAAACATTTCTGAAACAATAGATCGCTGAAAACGCAAACAAATCGCCTTCAGAGATGTCTATGGACAGGAATACACAAATATATACAATTCCAGTTTACTTCGTCTTTAACCAGAAAAATAATTTAAATTACCCTGCACCAAAGGGAAGGCTTCCTGGCGCGTCCAGCAAGACTCAAACACTGTTTGATCAAATTCAGTTCATAAGCAAATTCCAACTGTCATCGGTAAATTCGACCAGGAGGCAAGATTTTTCCTCCGGATCAACGCCGGCCGTCAGTTGGAATGGACGAGCGTTTGAGAAGTCGCACAAGAAGTACCAACTTGACAGAAAAAGTTTGAAAGGGTTAAAATAATTTCAACGCCTTTTATTTCTTCTAAAATGATGTTAGTATCCTTTCCTAAATCAGAATTATCTATATTTCAAAGAAATTCATGATTATTACGTGAACTTTCAGGGAAAACAAGTACATCATTGGCATGACTAGGTTGCCACTACTGAAAATTTGGCGGTTGTTCATCCATCAGCCCCTGCCCGGGAAAAAAATTTCTATTGACCTTGACCGTGAGGCCTAGTAAGTTAGTGTCAGATTAGGGTTTGACAGTTTTATACACGTCTCGCAAAATTTGTATTAAATAATTTCAAGACCAATTTTATTAATGAAACGCAGCAGGAAAATCATGAAAAATAGCGATTTGTTATTAACACATTTATTTATTTATTTATTTATATTTACAATAGTTTACAGGGTTGATGATTTGCATGATTTGATTAGAGCAAAAAGTTCACAAAGTAGACATTATTTGCTGCTTGGTAAATTACATTAATTTGGGCTCACAGACATGAAGGTTGCAAAAGTTAATAACTTTTTTCCATTAATCGGGTCTGATTTAATAACTCTCTAAATATTTAATCGTTACCATAAGTACATATATTACACAATAATAAAATTGCAGTATTTATATGGCTTATACAAACTAGACATTTTTAAGCAAGATGTGCTTTTTTGTACTTTTCAACTTCAAAAAAATCTTTCTCATGTTTGTCTCGCGAGTTATACGTAGTTTTGGTTATTATTTATTGAACTTACTCTTTTTAGACTTAGAATAAGAATGTTTAAAGAGTACAACATATTCTGTAATCATCGGATATTTACTGTAGAGTTTGTAATGATTGGCGCGTATGATTTCATCATCAAAAATAGAAAAATCATTTCAAACAACATATGAGTTTTTTTTAATTTCATTAGAGATGTTTGGCTTTTTCAAAAAATTGGCAAACTCTTGGTTATCTTATATAAAATAACTCGCAAAAATCTTATTGTCTGTTTTTCATTCACCCTCTTTGCAGATAAACATTCCTATTTTTCAGGTGATTCCACTGTAAAAACTTTTCCTTCTCTGATGACTAGTTTTTCCCTCATTGGTGGATCACAATCATCTATGAATTCCTGCAAAATTTAAGTTTTTGTTTGCCACACTGATAAATTATAATTAAAATGCAAAACTTACCATGAGTGTTTCGCTCATGTAATATGGCCTGTCTACGCCGTCATTAATTTCACAATCCTCGCAGAAGCAGATGAAAATTGTATCTATGGTCATCTAGGGGCAATTTTTTTAATTTATAGCTGCATACCGAAAAGGGCAATTATTTATAGTTACCTCGTAAACGGACAAAAAGACATGGGCAACGATGTAGGCGAAATGAGCGACCAGGGTGATTGGCACCCACATGTTGATCACGCCTTCCTTATTCTGGATCATGGCGATGCCCACCAGCATTGTGCTCAGCATTACTGCGATCTGTTAAACATTTCAATTTTATCATTAAGATGAAAATAGAAAGAATATGAAATATAAATTAATTTTAAAATAAAAATTGCAAAACACTACTTAATTAATAATTTTAGAAAGACTCTGAATAGCACAAATTATAAATACAATTGTTGCGAAATTCGTACCTTGGCCATAAAGAGCACAAAGTCGCCCACAGAGTTGATCGCGGCGATGCTGAGTGCGTGTTTCGCGATTAGCATGATCGCTCTCCTGCCACCCTCGATGAAATTGCACCCTCGTAACGCTAAAAGTAGAAATTTTATATAATTAAAAATTATTGATGGCTTATATTGTTTTTGAGAAATAAATCGAAACTGAATTTAATCTGATTTAATTATTAATTGACATGCTTCTCAATTCATTTTTAGAGATTTTAAATTTTTAGGAACGATCTAAGACAGCTGTCTGGTGCAAAACAGTTGATTTTACAGACTTTTAGTGCATGTCTGCATTTATCGTTTTTCTCACTCTTTTTGTTGTCATTAAATTAATTTTTTTATTAAATAGTACTTACCAATTTCAATGTACGCATTCCTGTTGACGAACGCGATGAATTTTGTGAAAGGGTACATGAGGCAGTTGACCAGTTTAGTGGAAGAAGAAGGAGCATTAGGGGTGGAGTCTACAGCTGGAGGCTCAGGCGCACCCTCTGGCACAGGCACGGCGACCTGCTCAGCGGGAATGCTGGTCTTGACTACCCTGAAACACTCTTGCCATACTACTCGCACGAAGTGCAAAAGAGCGATGAGGGCAGCCCCGAAGGCTGCAGAGCCCAGGTGGTAGCTCACCGTCCGTGCCATGCTTCTGTCCACTGGATGCTTCAATTTCTCTTTTTTCCTATATAATTAAATTAAATAAATTCGTTAAGAATGGATTGCAATAAGTATTTTTAAATTGAACCAAACTGGAAATTGTAAGAATTGAGCTGTTTTTTCTTCCATTTTTCTGATCATTAGCAAAACAATCGCTGCTTATTCACCAGAAAAAATATAAATATAAAGTGAAATATTTTGCCAAAGTAAAAAATGGGAATAGTTGAACGTGCAGAGGCAAAATTAAGAAATTTTAAAGGCAATTAAATTTAATTTAAATTTTTTAAAAGTTTTAAAATCAAATACAAAATTGCCCATTTTGATTTTTGCATGAAATTAGTTTATAGAAAAGGAAAAACAAACCTCGTGAAGTACCAGTCTCCGACAGCCCCTGCAACTGTCAAATGTTGGCATGCAGCAGCAAATTGGACTAGCCAAAATAAGGCTAGCAAATTCCACCATCTTGCAATCTAGAGAATCAGTTCAAAATTTAATTTTTCAACGTATATAATATCGCTTCATATAATACCATCACGGGAGCGTCTTTCTCATAAACAAAATTAACGTTGTTTTCACTGACCAAGCGGCCGGAACTCTCGATCCACAAAGCAAGAAAGAACCAGACGGCAATCAACCCGCCAACGATGATGAATGTCTAGGGAGAATATGAATTATTAATAACGAAATTATTGCTGGATGGTCTACTTACAAACCAGGGCAGCAGAAGCAAAGTCGGCATGTTGACAATCGCCTTTCCCGCTTCTTCAAATAGCCGGATGACCAAGCCAATTCTTTTTCTCGTTGCCAAAAGTACCAGAAACAAGATTCCCTGTTGTATATAAATTTGAAAATACAAAATGTGATTAACATTGTGGAAGAAAGACTGAAAAAAAGAGTTAAACTTTAATCACATGGAACACTAACTTTTATATCTATTGTCTTAAAAAATACAACACATTTTTTGGTTATTATTTATAATTTCAACGCAGCAAAAATGAGAGCTTACGCTGACGACGCTGGCTGCTATGGCATATCCCATGTAGGAATCCACGTTTGTCGTCTCCACGTTGCTCATCGAACTTGGGTGGTATTTGTATTTTTCGGCCAGCTTATCTTTTTCATAGGCCCATTGCACCCTTTTGACAGAAAAAATCGATTCTGGTTCGCTTGGAATTAATTTTTAATTGTTTACCAAAGATATGCAGTGGCGACCGTGCACACAACGATGGCGAAAACCAAGGAAATAATCACCACCACCCGGACCGCGACAATCAGCAACAGAATTAGGATCAAGGAAAAGCCTAAAATTTAGATTTATTTTTTGTTTTAATTTGTGAAGGAAGGGTTTTTAAAATTTTTGCCTAAAGCGACGAAAAAAAGTGCCAGCACTTCTCTCGCGCAAAGCTCAAGGTCCTCGGCAACTTCCTGAAAATTGATTTTTAATTTTAGAAATTGTTCATGGTGGAATTTTAATTTTGGGGTTTCAGCCAGAATTTAAATTTTTATAGGCCAAAATAGTCTTTCACGGAGATATGTAGAGGTTGATATTGAATAATTTTGGGATAATTCATGCTGCATATCGTTTTATTTTCCAAAAAGTATATTTAAAACTCTGAAAAACAGGGTTTGCCAATGCACAAAAATGCAGCAAAAATCGAGAACAGCCTACGCCGCCATCGAGCTTTGTTTTTTAATATTTTGAAAATTAGAGAAAAATAATCCGATTTTTTTCATCCCCCCGCAAAAATGCATTTTGCAGCGATGATCAACGCGACGCTCTCCAATTTTTTTCCTTTTGGCCCCTGCATTTCTGGAGTTATGCAACCTGTCTGTCAGACACGTCCGCACAAGTGCCTAACTAAAACTAACCTGGAAGAAATTTCTGAGGCCAGTCTTGGAAAAAAAGACGTCGATGCGTTCAGCAGGATCGAGGGGTCTTTGCTGCCGCTGCCTGCGGTACTGCAGCAGCCGGCGGCGTCGAAAGGGGGCAGCCTCCCTCTTGATCCTGCTGTTCTTGAGCGGCAGCAACAGTTGTTGCTGGTTGTTGCCGCCCGAGTTTTTCACCAAAATGGGCTGGAGCAGCTGAAGCTGCGCTGGAATGAGACTGTTCCTCTTGCTCGCCTCCTTCTGCAGCCTGCGCAGGGCTTCTTGCTGCCTGGTCAGCGCCTGCCCTGAGGACCATTGCGCCGGGGCCGACGGCCCACCGCCACCAGACGAACGGTAGCTCTCCTGCGGGCCGTAGTACGGCAGGCTTGAACCTCTCGGCGCGTCTTTTATCGGGATGCACCGGTTCAAAAATTGACGACTGAAAATAATTGAATAAATTAGTTTTACACATGTTAGTCGTATTTTAATACAATTTTTAGGAATATTTTAGAGGCTTCGCTTTTTATTCCTGAAAAGTAAATAAATTCGATAAATCTACATTAATGTCTGCATATTTAACCAAAAATCTTATCATTTTGAATGACTTTTGTCATTTCTCAGAGATTATCGCCCAAATTATAGAAGAACAAATCTTTTTTTTTTAAGTCATCGACGAAATAGTCGTTAAAAATGCGTTGTAATTTTAAGAGGTCAAACTTATCAAGTTTTTGCGAAAAAAATCTTTTTTAATTTTCTACCGAAAAAATTGATTTAAAATAAATGTTTTTCAAACCACTACTGAGGATAATTTTTTTCTAAATAGAGATAAAAGATTTATTAATGATTAAATGATCCCAAAATAATGACAAGAAATTTAATGGTATTTTTCATACAATTTTCAAACCAAAAATTATTGCTTGTTTGTTTCCTTGTGCCTTGAATCTAATTTTGTCATCAGTTTTAAAACGTGTTCAGAGGAATTAAAAACACTGCTGATTTTTGTGAGTAACCAGCACTTTTTGGGGAAAAATCAATGATTTCGGAGGGTGACTGAACTCAGAAACTCCCTCGCAATGTGGTGTAAATACGAGAATTTCGTGTTTTCCAGCTCCTGTTGCGTGCCGTGCAGACTGATTGTGATCTGCTTCAATTGATCCTAATCAACTCAACCGCGCTACAATTGTGTAAGCTGTGTGGTGCGCGCGATATCAATTTTGTCGAATGTGCGGCCAAGCCCGGCTCACTTCCTAGTTGCGACGTCACATATAAAAGCTTTTAGACGCGTTACTGTTAATCACCGCAACAAACAAATTTAAAGACGCGCAGTTGGATTTCATTTAATGAGTTAACTGCAAAAAATCACTTTAAATCGAAATATATTCTCACTATCCAGGGTAGTATTGGCAGGAAGCGACACACTCCCTGTTGACATTCATCTCGTTCGTCTCTCTCAAACCAGCTCCAGTCACCAAAAGATATCTGAAATTTAAACAAAAAAATTTATTCCAAGAAAACATTGAGCTGTAAAATTTTTACTTCTTGTTTGTCATATTTGCTCCCAGGCAAAAATATTTCGGATCGTCGGGAGCGATTCCAATCCTCTCTGTGACCCTTCCGCAAACATTTCCGCATCGGTCGTAGCCGTTTATTATTCTGTTGATGTCACCAAATTTGATGCAATACACCAACAATCCAGTCTGAAATCATTATTCTCAATTTAAATATGGATTTTTATTCAAAATAAACTACTCAAATGAAATCCTAGATAATCAGGAATGCAATTAAGGTTGAACTATTTTTAAAAATTAATTCACTGATTAGAAATTTCGAAATTGTAATTTTGGATTCAGGACATTAGGTTTTAAAAATAGAATGATCAACAAGAAAAACCTTTCGTTAAACAGGGGCAGAAAAATTGCACAAAGTTAAAACTATTTCAAAGCGATCTTGCAATTATGTAAAAAAAATCCATCTGTACTAAATATTTAAAGTTTTAAATATTGAGCTTTTTTAACATGAATTTTTTCCAACTACTTGTTTTCCTTTCAAAGTCATGCGAATTTAATCTCATGAAACTTAAAGAAATGCTAAATTTGATTTCTAATTACATTCTCCATAAAAATCTGATAAGTTTAATTTTTCTCCGATGACGTGAATTAATTTATTAATAATTAAAAAAATGTTCAAATTCTAGCGCTAAATAAAATTCCCATACCAAGACAACGCAGAAGATCAAAAGTAGCAAAATGCAAACGACGTCAGTGCAGGCTCTCTTCCTGGGAAAAGGAGTTTCACTCGTTTCGACCTCCTCCTGAAATAAATGACCAAATTCCTCTTTTTTAAGCGAAAATTAATTAATTTAAAAAAAAAACTGACTGGTTTTTTGGGAGACTTCGGTGGAGAATCGGAGGGCTCAGGCTCCACCTTGTCCGACCTTTTGGAGATCAAGGTGCCCATCGTCCTGTTCTCGAAAAGCGGCGACTTCGTCGTCCAAATGCGGTTTGGGCCAGTAGGTTCCGGAAAAGCACGCATGCGAGACTGACAATCTGGATTCCATCCCCGTGTCCACCAAGCTATCTTGTCACCCCCCACCCCCAAAGTGACAGTCGATTTTGTCTTCCGCATACGTAAATTATACCACGCGCATTCGCGGCGCTGCCGGAGAGAGTTTCGAAAAATTTCGTGTGCATGACTCTCAATCAGGTCGGCTAGTTTAATTTGCATTAAATATTCAGATATTCAAACATTTTTGACCTATATTCCGGCTGCAAGGGGGGAGTTATTTGTATTATTTTGATTCTTTTTCAAAATTCTTTCATGACATTTAAATGTTTGGCTCGTTTGTTAGAGGTTCTTTCCTAACGCACCCGTTTTACGCAGTCTACGCAGTAAATTAAACATTATGGAAACAAAAACAATTAAATATATAGGTTTGGAAATGTTAGACGGTTGAATAAAATGCCCATAAATGAATTATTGCAACGCTCCATGAGTGTGTGGTATCATTGGCAGGAAAATCGCTGGAGTAAAATGGGTAAAATCAGTCTTTATAGAAATTTACTTCAAAACAATTCATGCACAAGTTGAAAAACGTAAGTGTCTTTCCGACCCTGCTAATTAGTTAATTTCAAGATATTAGAATTTTCATTTTTTTTTATCCATGCCTGTATGTGCCTGAAAAAATTATTCTTTTCTATTCATCTCTGCCATACTGATACGTTTATGGGTCAAAAAATCGCCAAATCCACTCCGATCGGCGCCAAACCCGGCTGATTGACGCCAGGTGGCGCCGAATGAACTGCCAGATGGTCGAAACCACCCTCGGGCCTATAGGAGAATTAATAAAAAATTTCACATTTTGCGTCGATTTTTTGGCGAGGTGCCGGTCTTACGCAGAAATTCATCATGAGTCTGGCGAACATTTGTTTTTGATCGTACGACCCATACGAGCCGAGCTATGAATTTTTGAATTTGATAAAACGTGAATTGCGACATTAAAAATTATGTTTTCGGGGCCCGACCGGGCCCCCTTGGGCCGGCGGACGGTTTTTTCTACTTCAAACGATGCGCCTCGATGGTGCGGGTCCGCTCATGTGCGGTTTTTAAAAATTTAGGGGGACGGATTAAAAGAAATACTGTGTTTTGATATAAAATACTTTATTTTTAATTGAATATCTACAAAAACGTATTGATTTTTGTACAACAAATATTTAGATGTGCAGGAAAAATTAATAAGGAATTCCCACAAAAAGTGCTTACAAAAAACTGGTTGATATACTCGCAACACACATTTTTTTCAATAAAATTTACACACTAAAATGAAAACATTTACATTTATTGTACTTTATTGGATTTCTGGTCATGATAATTGTTAAACTCAAACGAGTGTCATCCTTGTTTTTGCGCTTTCTAAATCAAAAGACGTTTTTGTACAAAAATAAAAATCCCAGATATGTTTTGTTCCCTATATACTCGTTATATGCACGCGCGTTAGTTCTCGATGGTTTTAGCCGAGGAAGGCCTGGTCGTCTTGTCGGGACTTTTACTTGGGTCGCTTTCGTCCACGAATTCCTACACATCAGGCATGTTTTGTCATCAATCAAGCAAAACAGCGAAAGCACAACAACTACGACTACGAATTCATTTTGTCTGAGACATGTACCATCAAAGCTCTGCTCATAAAGTAGGGCTTCGCAACGCCGTCGTTCTGCTCACAATCCTCGCAGAAGCAAATGAATATCGTGTCGATCGTCATCTAAAAAATTAAGTTAGATGTAATTTTTTATTTTATTTTCAACGAAGAAATAATTATTTTAAGGAGATGACTGGAAATCACAGGAATTTATATATAGCAAGCAAAAAATATAAAAAATCTTTAATTTTTAATAAAATAAATCCACTTTGAAAAGCCTTATTGAGTTGCATAATGTGAGTCTTGTGCTAGAGTGAAATAAAATAAGCCAGTATATGCATCGCATCGGCACACTTTTTGTCGGCACGAGAGCGGCAAAAGTCGTTGTAAGCAGACACCACAAATTAGAATACAATACCTCGTAGATGGTCATGAAAGAGTGCGCCACAAAGTAAGCAAAGATCGAGGCCAGAGTGATGGGCACCCAGACGTGTTGCACTCCCTCCTTGTTCTGAATCATCGCAATCCCAACCAACATGGTGCTTAGAGTCACCGCAACCTAGGAACAATCACAAATTTGGAAATATAAATATTTAAAGACATTCACAGGCATTATTTTTGGTGTTAGATTATCCATTTTTTTACCTTGCCCAAGAAGAGCACAAAGTCGCCCACAGAATTGATGGCTGCAACCCGTAGAGCGTTGCTTCCGATCACTGAAATTGCTCTGGTGCTGGACTCCAAAAAGTTGGTTGATTTAAGAGCTATGAATAATTTTTGTTATGGATATATTACTGATTAAAATATTAAGCAACCGATTTCAACGAAGGCGTTTCTGTTGATGTAGGAGAGGAACTTCTCGAAAATGGCCAAACAGCAGCCGCAAGCCTTTGTCAGATTAGTTTTCATGGTGCTTTCCTCGCCGGTCTTCAGAGTGTTGTACACCGACTGCAGGATTACCCTGGCAAATTGCACGATCGCTACCAGCAGCGACCCAAAGGCCACGGAGCCCAAGTGGAAGCGAACGGTGCGGCTGATGCTTTTAGCCACTGGGCTTGACAAGCCAGATTTCCTCCTTTAATTGAATAATTCCAAAATTGTATTTCATTGAAAACAACGCCAGTTTCTTGGGGGGTGAAACATGGGTTAAATTCGATTGGGAAAATTCGACAACTGATGGCGCCACCGTTCATTTACAATTTACGGCAGCTTTCACTTTAATCTCAGATCCAATGCATTCTTGGCGCAAAAATATTTAATTTGACGAGCTGAAAACTTAAATTGGTTCTGAAAATCACTGTACAAACTACAGAAAATATATTGTCTGTCTCGAAAAATTGTTTTTATGTTCCTACTGCGATGGGCTGAGCCAAATTTGGATTTTTTTTCTAGGAAAAGGTATCCAAAACTTATAGTTCCATTTAAGTGGAAAATGTCAATGCGAAAATTAAAAAAACAGTATTATAGTTAGAAATACATTAAGAAATTTGTGAAATCACTATAAAAATTTCTGTCATTTTGATTTTAGAACACATTGCTGTCTTATCTCCCCTACAAATGAATTAAAAAAATGTTTGTGAAAATTTTTTAAGCATTTTCGTACAGTAAAAAATCTAAAATTACCTGGAGAAATACCAAAAAGAGACTGCGCCCGCGACTGACATGTGCTGACAAGCGATGACAAACTGCGTAATCCAGAACATGGCCAATAAGTTGTACCACCGTGTCACCTGAGTCAACAAACGGAGCGAGAGTGTGTGTATTTTGAGCGGCGCCGCATCATAAAATTATACCATCATCGCGCCGTCCTTCTTGTAGTTGAAATTGACGTTGTTCTCGCTGGTGAGCATGCCGGAACTTTCGATCCACAGCGCCAGGTAGAACCAGAAAGCGATAAAAATCCCGACGAAAATAAAAGTCTGTGTGGAAAATAATTAGATAAAATTTAATTTGTTTGGAAAAATGCTTGAAAACGCACGAGCCACGGAAGAAGGAGCAGCGTGGGCATGTCAGAAATGGCCTTTCCCGCCTCTCTGAAAAGCTGCACCACCAGCTTTATCCGCGATCGCACGGCCAGAATCAACAGCAGAATAACGACCTAACAAAGCAGATAAAAATTTCTTGGCTGTGACATTTTCTGTAGATTTTTATGAATTTAAAGCTACACTCACTGTGATTACAGAGGCAGCAATCGCGTAGCCAAGGTACGACCTGACGTTCTTTAATTCCAGTTCGCTTTGGTTTAGCGGCAGGTACCTGTAGTCTTCTTTTAATTTGTCTCGTTGGTTAGCCCAACGAATCCTGAAGAGAAATTAAAATTTTATGTTCAATTTTAAAATTAATTATTTGATTTTTGAGGAATTTTTGATTAATTTCTTGTATTTGTGGGGCTGTAAAATTTTATTATATTTTTCTAAGATTGTTGTTGTCACACGGGACTGTTAAATGAACACGATTCATGTAATTTTTAACTATTTCAGCCATTTAAAAATCTCCTTTAATGGTTAAAAGCCTCATAATTCAGTTAATTATCGTTTTAGAAGAGCACATTTTTGGCTCATGTGAGAGAAGAATTTTCAAATCATGAGGAATCATTCTGTCAAACATTTTAGACCTGTTTTTCAGTGGATTTTATTACATTTGATTGCGTCTGTCAGTTTAATAAATTGTTTAAAATTAATTTTTTAACTAAAAACCTCCATGGTTTGCTTAAATTTTACATTGATAAAACATTTTGTAGAAGAAATACATTGAAAAATCAGTAGCACAATAAATACTTTAATCAAGATGTTTCATATTTAAATTTAAAAAAATATTAGTCTATTATGAGATATTTTGTGTTCTTAATTTTAAAACAAACGATTCAAGAAAAAGAAACCACAAAAAATTTTCAACTAAACAGCCGAAATAAAATTCACAGACCCTAAAAAGCTAACAATTTAAATCCAGATATAAATATTTAAAAAAAAAATTGCACTTGTTTAATCTTGAATTTAGGGCTGAATTTTAACTATTACAATTTCTGTCCGCCTTAAAAATATGGAAAGTTGAATTTCAAACTGTTTAATTTGTTACCAAAGGAAAGCCGAAGCCACGAAACAGACGACAATGACAGCTGCAAGCATGAACCACACCACCAATCCAACTGCTACTCGGAGCAAAATCAATAAAATGATAGAAAATCCTGAAAATTAAAATTAAAATGAATGAACGAGTGTACAAATTTATTCGAATTAATCCAACCTAAGGCAATGAAGAAGAGGGCCAAAATTTCCTTCGCGCATAAATCCATATCCTCGGAAACTTCCTGAAAGAAATAATGATTCACAGCACATGTTGACACCAAAATAGCAACATTTAACAAAAAGGTGCTCGCGAACTGCGATGTAGATCAGGAAAGCATTGTCAAAACATCGATTTTGTGCCATGTCTGTTTGCTCGCAGCGCGAAATATAATGTCGTCGCCGCGGGCAGCTCCCCCTCGAAGGAAAATTTCGCTTACTCACCTTTGCATCGTTTCGCACAACACAACGAAAATAAATAAATAAATATAATATACCTGGAAAAAATTCGAAATGCCGGTTTTGGAGAAGAACACGTTGACCTGGTCCTGCGTTTTCTCCGGGATGCACCGCGTGAAGAACTCTCGGCTGAAACATTTTGAAGGTCAATAACCTTCTTTAGCTGCATTTCCCGAAATCACAAATTGCTCCTTTTTTTACAACCCAAACGTCGCGATATATACTATTTTCGTGGCACACCCGAAATATATAATTGCTCCGCGCGCTGTGGAAAATCTATCTAATCGGGTACAATTAATCGTCGGCGAGCTCACGAAACTCTCATAATATATACGTGTTGTTACGTTTGTTTTAATGACGGCTATACTACTCCACCTGCGTGCGTTATTTTTCGAATGTTTTGCCCGAAATAGGAAGATAAGCGTACTTGTTCCTCAATCAGGATTCGCAAAAAACGAATATTTTTTGGAAATCCAACTGCATTGCAAAAAATAACTGTATTTTACAGGATTTCCTTTTCCTGCCGTTCGTCTGTGATTTTTTTTCTGAAACACGTGCGTAATTTGCGTAGGAGAGAACATATATATTTTAAGTTTACAGAAATATTAGTTTTAAAATTAATTCTACAGTTGTCACTGACTTCACAAAAAATGGACTTGTCAAAGTCACATTCGTAAAATCTCAAATGCCCAAAATTGGTGTTTTTTTGGGCAAATGAGTGCATTTAAAAATTGGGCGCGATAGGTTAGAAAATCAATCACTACTTACTATCCTGGATATCCTGAGCAAGAAGCCACACATTCTCGGTTCACATTTGCCCCTTGATCATTGTCGTTGTCGCGAATGCCTGCTCCACGAACCAGGAGATATCTGAACAGTTCAACATTAAGGTTTTTTAATTTATTATATAACTCATTTTCATCATTTGTAAATTCTTACTGATTTTTTAATATTTAATTCTTCCTTAAAAACGCTTAGAATACTTTCTTTAATTTAAATGTTCTTTGAAAATCAATTCAGCACTCTCACTTTCTCTTTGTCATGTCGGCGCCAAAACAGGTGAACTTCGGGTCATTCGGAGCCACTCCAATGCGTTCGGTAATCTTGCCACAGACGTTTCCACACCTGTCGTAGCCGTTGAGAATTCGGTAAATGTCTCCGTATCGAATGCAATAAATTAGCAGACCAATCTGGAATTTCAAGGAATTTAATTTGTGCACTTATTAAAGTGGAAAATAAAATACCAGAGGAATGAGGAACACGATGAAAAGTACTATACAAATTGCATCTGTGCATCTCCTTTTTGTCACAAATGGAGTTTCTTCTGTGTCAGCTGTGGCACTTCCTTCCTGTGGGGTTTATCAAAATGAATTCATTCAAATACTAAACGGATAAAGATTACTAAAAATCGTATAAAAGGAAATACAAATAGAATTAAATCTTTCATGCCATTTTCCTAAAATTAAGAGACCCCGACAAGAGACCACATTTTGCATTGTTGCGGTCAATAGATTTTTTTTTAACAATTGAAAACTAATTTCAAGTACCTCACACTAAACACGATCAAATTTCACGGCTTGTGTTTATTGACTGACAGTTATTTAAAAATTAACGAACTCTCGTCACAATCTGTCCAAATTTGTGCAAATCTGTTTAGTGAATTTTTCCTAATTGAAATCTCAAAGCCGATAAAAATCCTAATTTTCTGGAAATTGAAAGAAATTCGTAAAATTCAGTGGCAGCTAGTCCACTGCGAAAGATTTAAGTATTTTTTTAAATTTATTTATGTTCGAATTCAGTTGGCGTTTCAACCAATAAGTTCCTTTGGTTGTTTTATTTTTTTAGAGGTGAAAAGGTTTATCACCTACTGGACTTGCTAAATTTTTATTTTTTAACATTTTACTCAAGCCTTTAACAAAAAAAAAAACATCAATCGGAGGACCAGATATCTTTATTTCAGAACACAAAAATTAACAGCTTGAGAGAACAGTCGAGATTTCAAAGAAAATCTTAAAAATCTGGTAAAAGAATCATTTTTAGTCAATTGTTTAATTTTATAAGCTATTTTTTAACTTTTTGTTTATTAGTAATCAAAATTTGAGTTAAGTCATGGCTATAATCCCCCAAATATACTGAATTTTTTCCAATCAAGATTAGAGAAGAGTGACACACTTCTTTGCTAATCATGCACTCGCTCGGCGGAGGTGCGCGCGCTTTGGCTCTGCAACGCAAACACAAGTTCCAGCGCAGCAAGTACATTATTTGCGTTCGCCCAGCCGGCTCGTGACCCTATTTGGTCATTTGGATTTATTAATAATTAATTGCAGGCGTGACTCAATTAGGTATTGATTTGCATTGAATGTGCCGAAAGAAACCAAAACTTTTGCGTGCCGCGTGAAATTGTATGTCACCTATTGCGTATTTAAAGAGCAATAATTTTTGTGTCCCCGACTTTAATTTTTTAACGAGAGGGTATGCGTGGAATTTTTGTTTTGCTCTAATTATCCAAGGACAGATATTATTTACAAATTGGCCTAAAATACTAAAACGGCCTTGCAAAATACACATGAAAATTGCCTAATTTTTGTTTCAGCGATTTTAATCGTAACAAAAAAGTACAGTGTTTTTGTTTTAACTGTCTGCATCACGCGTCACAATTTAATGAGCTAAAATTTAATAATAATTTTTGGTCAATTGAACAATGATTTTGAATTTATAAGATGAATTAAACCAATTGAACAAAATATTTGGAGAATTATTATCCATTTTTGATCGCAATAGTGAAGCTCTAAATTTTTTCCTTTTTGTTATTTTAATAAATAAAATAACTAGTAAAACCTGGCGCTGGAGAGTTGTCACCATTATTAATGTTAGTGAAGTCTAATAAATAAAAAAATCATTATTTATAAAACAAAAATGTATTTTTGAAATTTCATTGATGGGAATTACGCGTGAATTTATAATACCTTCTCAGGAGAGGCAGGTTCCACCTTGTCCTTCCCACCACTCAGGGCAGACCCCATGACCTGTGAACTGTTCTTTGGCCCCGGTCAAGACGAACTGGCCGCAAAAGCCAGATTCTCGGTGGCGCGCTTATGTTTTCCAAAGCGGTCGTCATGGAGACGTTTGCGGCCGACGCCGGCCTTTGTGCTCAGTTTCCTAGACACTCGCACCAGCCTTGCGAATTTTATTTTATGCCACTAGTCGCATACAGTGTAAATCTGAATTAAATGACTTGTGTAAAAACAGATAAAGGATTATTTTATTAAAAATGACACTATAATTTCCTTTTTAAATTACCTGCTTCTACTTTCATGGTTGTAACGAGTATTTTTGTTGTTGCTAGGTGTTTAAACCACATATAGGCTATTCTGGATTTCCGATATTTATGTATTAGGATTTGCCTCATCTTTTTGAAAAATTCAACCTGATTTTTAGACCTGCGATGCTGGTCTCCGCCGACAAGTTCTCTGACATCAAATAAAGAAAATCATTTCTCACCAATTTTTCATCTATATACCATCATAAAAAACCGCAATCTCTAATTGGCAATTTCGAGAATTTTAACACGCTAATTTAGGGTGAGTCCATTGGATTGCTAAGCAAATTTCGTCAAATCTGAGGACCCAACAAGGTGTCCAGCAGACAATGTTTATTCAGATGATGCATTTAATTAGTAATTTTATTAAGTCACGACTTGGCAAACACAAAAGGCTGTTTCTCCATGCAGTTTTACGTAGTTTTGCCCTGGAAAAAAATATGTACCTGACTACAACGCAGGTCTCACTGTTCGTATATTCTCAACGCTTTGTTCCCATTCACAAATTTCCTCTTGAAGTTTTGGCGACGAATCAGGCGCAGAGGCCAAGGTAGAACGTTTTGCTGCATGAATTGTTACTTTAACGCGTGGATCTTCAATCTGTCTATGGTTTTAAACTCGCTCGCTAATGAGTAGAAAAAATTTGTATCGTATTTTCCGCAAAACAGGGTCAATCATTTCAAAGTTAGACTGTTATTTAAAAAATCTGTTAGAAAATGAACTCATGTTTTGAATTTATATATTGGAATTATTGTAAGGAGTACAAATTTATTTCCGCATATCGGCTTGTACTTGAAATTATCTGATAAGATTTACAACAATTCAGATTTTATTTCTATTTGCCTTTTGTGCAGTTAATTTTGAAATAAATCTACAATACAGTCTAATTACCTTCTCCTTTGTCCTAAACTGGTGCATAAATTTAATGCAGCCTTCTTTATTCTGCATAAAATATCAAAATTAGATCAGAATAATTACAGACTTATTGTTCACGGCATGAAAGATGTGAAAATCAACTATTGCGCTTCCTGTGCGTGGGTTGTAATTGTAAGTCTTCCCATTTCATTTTCCCAGGCGTTTAGACATGATGCCATGCACGTTTTTATGCTGCTTTTCACATGTGCGTCGCAAAAAATACGCTCAACTCAAAACCAGTTTATAGCTTGATTTACATAGTGCGAGAATTGATATACCCTTTTTTTGGGGACTTCAATGATATTAAAATGCGTACAGCTAAATTAGCCAGTGCTTAATTTCTGTAACCTTTTTGCTATTATTTAATTTGATCATTACTAAAAATGGAAAAATACTCTACTATAAAATTCGTTCTGCGTGTGAAATATAAAAACCTGTATTTTTCGTATTTTTGTGATGCTTCCAGTCAACAGGAAGTGAATTCTGTATATCGATACTGCGTGGCTTGATATTTGCTGGTACTTGACGCAACATATAGCTATTGAATTGTTATTTGATGAGCATTTATTTTATGCCGTCCTGCCTCAGAATTCCACTCGCTGAATATATTTTTAAATATGCTCTGTTCGTCAGGTGTTTAAAAAATTGGTAAATTTATTAAAATTCTTTTCTTTAATTTAGAAATTCTTATATATCTGAATTAGCGCTAAATTAATTTTGATTTATTTTTCAATTAACATAAATGTGATTCATGCGATTTTTTACTTAAAGTAATTTAACAAAAATATTTAATTTTCCCTTGACACTTCTAACTAAATCTTTTTCCACGATCTTCAAAGTAAAAGGAATCGCTGTTTATAAATCAAAAGAAAAAATTATCAATTTCAAAAACATAATTTGTAAATTGTAAAAAACAGTCCTGAGGTCATCGGGCATGTTAACAGAATAAATTTTAAACTGAAAAATTGAGGAAATTAACCAAAAAACTTTGAAATAATTTCAGTAATGAGCAGGAAAGAATAGGCCCTAACAAAGATTTGATTTTTTAGTTCTCACGAACCTCTTTTTTGTCTGATAATTGCCCTCGAAATCTAATTAAAAATTGAAAAATCGAGCATGTTCGTTGGCGGCGAGCAAAATCAAAGTCACTCTTTGGCGGACCGATAAATTGCTTCTGTGTAGACTCGGGCAGTCCGAGACAGAGGCATACAGTTCATGAAGCGGATCAGATGATCCGAAACCTCGCGTCGCCCGCTCCTAATTCCAAGTTACGGACTGAATTCTCGTCCGAACCCCCATTTTTTGGTCTTAATAAAGTGGTCCGACCTGGTCCTCTGGCACTTTTCGGACGGCTTTGGTCCGATAGAACTGATTTTTTTCGGCAGGGTAATTATATTTCCTTAATTAAAAAACTGATAAAAATCGTCATCTTTGGAAAATGAGACAATTTTATTGGTTTTTATATGTATTTGAATTTTTTCCATCTGCTAAAGTGGGAAATTTCAGCCAATCGCTTTTATATTCATTTTAATTCAAATTTAACTCTCCAATATGCAACAATTAAAAGTGCTTTGGAAAAAATAAATGTTAAGAGAGCGCATATTTTATTCCACACCTTTATTGCTCATTAAACTTTAGTATGTTAACATGGAAATCGCTTACCATTACCAATGGCAATAATCTATATTTTATTTCAGTAAAAACCCGCCGGAAGAACCATCCGTGAGGCAAAAGCAAGTGAATTTCCAGAATTTCATGACGTGAAATTGGCGCTCCGGCCGCAGGGCGTCTCCAGCAGTCGACCATGACGTCATGGGCGAGCAAGTCCGGTGAGTGGGCGTGTCCTGAAAGCTCGACGCTCGACGGACGGAAGGACGGACGACAGCTGAGCCAGCCGAGGAGTCTGCCTGTCCTGTGCGCGTCCTGGGTTAGGACCGCTGAGGGGTGGTGCGTCAGGGTTGGCCGCACGGGCGTACGAGCAGGTCGGAGCCTGGGCGCCACGATCGGCGGCAGCTATGGGACGAACGTAGGCAACCAGCCGAGCTAGCTGCCCGCCAGCGCCGCATTCGCAGTAAACTCTCAGTCTCCTGCGAACTGCCGTCCAAGTGAGCTGCTTTTCGCTCTTCTAGCTCTTTTCCCTCTTGTCCACCGGCCGCGATGGACCCTCCGAGGACCTCCACCAGGTAGACCACGGCCCTCTTGTCAGGGTGCTGCTTGCGGTGCTGGTGCTGGCCTTCCTGAGCCCCTCTCAATGTCTCAATAATTCATTTTGTTTGGCCCTGTGCAGTTGTCAAGACACCACCTCTGTGACGTATATGTAAAGTTCCCTGCTTTCGAGGGTTTTTCATGGTTGTTTTTGTGATTCAGGGTTGAAAACAATCCCTTTTAAACTTAAATTTAGACTCAAACTTTTAATTTCATAATAAATTGGCGTAAATCTTTTCAACAATCGACTGATCAGGTGGCGTGAAAATTTCCCCCGAAATTCTTTTTGTTATAAACAGGGCATTTTTTCACATGGGAAACATTTTCAGTTAAGGTCCCAGGAAATTCCATAAAAATATATTGATTAATTCAGATATGTAATGAAATTGAGGGCTCATTGGGGTTATGAAATAATATTTCAAGTTTTTCTCTGTCCATTTATTTTTATTTCCTAAGAATTCTGGCTGTTTATTTTAGACTGTTTTTCTTTGGTAATCGCTCTCTTGGTCGATTTTGACGGTTTTTAGTGCATCGTTTGAAGCTTGAATCACATGTTTAAGGCTTTTAACGATGTTTTTAAAGAAAATGTGTTCAATTTCATTAATTTTCAAAGAGATTGCTTGAAGAATTGAATTATTAGCTTAAGAAATTTTTCTAGAGAGATAAAGAGAAGAAAAAGGTCTGCCATCTTCACGTTTTATTAAAGGGCAAAAGAAATTTCGTAATAAATTGATTACCTAAACATTTTGAGATAACAAATAATAGTCGTTTGTGTAGCCACTGATTTTATTTTTTGATAGAGGTCAGTTGTTATCAGAAAGAACATTAATTTGAATGAAACAGTTAGTAGCAGAAGCAAAAATGTTTATTTTCACAAGAAGCATTAAATTAAATAGAAAAACGTGCAAGAATTTAGTATATTAACTGATTTTTTATATACTTAGAATTCCTTTTGGAATTAAACTATGACTTTAAATTTTATAAATTGCACTTTTAAATTATTCCATACATATTTAAACGATTTTTATCAGTTTTAGATTGTGTAGTAAGCGTTTCTGATTTTTTTATCGCATGAATTTTGCTCGTTTGATGATCCTGTGTCCTTTTGACGATTTGAAGCTTAAAACTTGACAGTCTAAAATTCTCAACCCTTTTTGATTGTTATTAAAAGTAATTCCTCTATAAAATTTAATTTTTAAATATCAAAATAATCGTTAAAACCCCATTTTGCCCTGTCTGATAACAAACGCATTTTGAATTTTAATGTTTTTGACCTGTTCCTGTTTGTCACCTCAAGTTTTCCGCCTCTCTTTTCATTTCCATCATCCTAATTGCCAAAGCTGACAAGACAAGAGGCTCTCGTTGTAAATATGCTCGGAAACAATATGCTAATGCGAGTCGACATCGACAGCGATCGATAATGCAGTTCGCTCAGTCAGCTGGCCTCAAACAAAAAATCATCTGATAGAAAGGATTTTTTTACGGCTGCCCAGCTAGGATTTGAAGCACGTGTTTTGCTCTGCAATTGGCAATTAGGCATTGATCGTGACCTCGAGCCAGCCGACATAACCGGCTCGGCTTGAATTACTGCCTGTTTACGCTCAACCAATGTCCGCGTGCGCGTGCAGTACCGGTTTTGCTTGCAAAATTACCATTGATACAAGTGCGTTCACTTTCTTCAGCGTGTTATTTGTTTCTATTTGTTACTTTTTTTCTACAAAATGATGCTTTATTATTTCTAAAATCCCTAAAAATCAATTTGCAGGAAATTATTTATTTTGAACGGATCGAAAAATGATTCTGACGGTTGAAAACTATTTTTAAATATTTGTTGATAAAAATGAACTGCTAAAATCGTTAAAATGTCGTGCTGTTTAGATTTTCAACGATTTTTCTAAAGTTTAGTTTAAAAATTTTCAATATTTTGCAGTTCTTTTTCTGTCTGCCTGGATTATAAATGGAGTAAAGAGAAAAATAAATCACCAACAAGCAAGAATAATCTATTTTATATTGCATCGGTATCATTATTTATTTTTCTACTTTACATATTATTTACCCTTGAAATTTATTATACAATCGTAGCAGTAATTATTATACTGCAAGTAAAACAGCTTTGAGCATTTTATTTTTAGAATTCTGATGGAACTATGAACTTTTTGCGATATCATGCGATGATTAGTTTTCTCCACCGATAACACGGTGTTTCAAAATCAATTCCAAATTCCACCATCTCGATCGACGATAACAATGATTTGACCAAATTAGAATTCCGGTGTTTTAAGTGTTTGAACTTTAATGATCTGCAGCATGAAGATTTTTCGGTACGTCCGGTATGTGATCTCGACGGTGATAATGCTGGGCGCTGCCCCAGAGTTCCTGCTCATGTGGGGCATCTGGAAAGGTCTTTCCATCGTTCTGCCTGCCTGGATTTACCAGATCGGAGACGACATCTGCTATGGCACCTACCAGAAACTGGTCCTTTTCTTCTTTAATCACTGCAACGGTGTCAAGGTAATTTCTTTTTATCAGAGAAAATTAAACATCTGCCTTAAAGGCCAAGGAAAATAATTTAATTTCTTAATAATGCAGTCAAAAAACGTAAATTAACTCTATTTTCACCACTCAACCAAACAAAATCCTTTCGTTTCGAAATTAATTTTTAAAATTATGGAGATAACGAGGGAACCCGTTAATTTGATTTGTTTAAGTTAGCAGTTTTGTCAAGTCGACATGGAAAAACAATAAAGATTTTCTCAATAACGTCATTTTTATTGATCTACAGAGAAGAAAAATATTTAGAATTATTATAAAAATCTATTTATTGCTGGGGAATTTTGAACTAGAATGATTTTTATGGTCAGCAAGTAAAAAAAATAATTTAAAGACTAAAAGGGATTGCAAATTTGTAATTAAATTAATTTTAAACTCTATTACAATTAGCAGAAATCTGTTTGGTCCAGAAAATTGAAACAAAATTAACATCAATGATCTCTCCACCAGTATATTTTTATTAAATTTTAATTTCTGTCTTGGCGTATGTAAATGTAATGATTTCCTTCACGTCGCAGGTTTACTTCTACGGAGACGCCCAGGAGGCATTCAAGAATAAAGAGACCGTGCTCTACTTGGGAAACCACCAGTCGACAGGTAGGCAGCATAATGAGAACTAGACTACACATAATTTTTCACCTGTTGATTGCCAGTTGGCTTTGACCTTTGTTTCGAATGAGTGTGTTGGCTCTGCGGTGCGATAGCGTCTCTGTTTTTGCAACCTTTGTTCTCGCCTTTTTCACTCAGTTATGATGTAACCACGCGATCGCTGTCTGTTTATATTTTAATCGCAGAAGAAATAATCGTAATCAAGTGCAGCGCATTTTGATCTTTGTCCCACACGCCTTTCCAACCGCATGTCAATCCGTATCTCATCACTAGAAGCTTTTTAAAATGATTGGCTTGACGTAAACCTCACGTTTTCGTAGCTTCCAACAGATGGCAACCCGTTAATTTGGGATTTTTGCAGTTTTTTGGCGTAAAAATAATTAATTTGTCGCGCTGAAAACGACAGCAAAAATTTTAATCTTAAAAAAATAAGTTCAAGCCGTGATTTTGGTTTTCAGCACGCCTTATCAATTATTTGTAAGCGTATAATGCACCTTGCACCTTTATAATCGCATTGAAAGACACAAAAAATTGTTATTTAACAGTGAATCATAAGTCCCAACTCTTAAGACTTTTCTGAGTTGTGAATTTTTTCATTCTTAAACTTATAAAATTGTTCTGATTTATAGAAGAGTTTAATTTTGGTTTTTAAAATACTATCAAATTTTAGTGGACTGGATTTTGACAAACATGGTTGCGGTGGAGCAAGGTTCGATCGGCCACTTGCGCTTTGTGATGAAGCACGAGCTGCAGACGATTCCTCTCTACGGCTTCTACTTCCACCAGCATGGCTGCATTTATGTCAAAAGAGGCCACTTCCAGCCTGCTAAAATGTTGCAGAGTCTCAGATATCTCAGAAATCCCAAAATTCCGGTGAGTACTGTGATTTTCCATGATTGTTTGAAATATTCTTTTTGAAATTGAAATTTTTTTCGACTCTCTTAATATTTCTGGCAAATTTTTTCCTTCATTGAGTAATAATCTTATCGTGTTGTTGGTTTTAAAGATTTTAATCTATTTTATCTGACTTGTTATCTGACTACGTGGTTTGTTCCTTGCCTTTCGTAATCGTTTTTTTACAACTAATTGCGTTTAAAAATTAAGAGTACAACGCTATCTAAGAGAAAATACGGTGCCTTACAAGAACAATCTAGTATATATGTTATTTTGAGTCAAAGGGAAAAGACACAAATCAACAAATTATATGTTTCAGCCAGTTTTAAACTAAAATAATCTACAAGGAAACTAGCTATTGATCAAATCACATTCATGGGATTGAAATTTTTTATCACCTCATATAACACGTGGATATTTTTCCAACAGATGAAGTTTTATGCAATAACAGATCCCTGAAAAGACCCTTTAAGAAAAATTTATTCGAACAATCTAAATGAGTTATTTCTCTCACTTAGAATTTCACTGAAATTCGAACAGAAGCTAAACTAACTAACTAAATTCTAAATAAATTCAAATGGATCGTTTCTGATATCAACAACAATTTGTTTGTATATTAAATCCATAATATCTAAATCAAATTGCACAATAATTGTAAAAAATTGCCCATTTTTAAGAAGAAAACAATGTAATGAAAATCCTGACGGTAATTTTAAATAAAATTTCTGCATTAATAAAATCAACAAAAACTAGTTTCATAACTACTCACTTTAAAATAATGCATTTCTACAAATAATTTTTTAAATAAATTATAATAATTGCCACTTTTCTTCCAGTCATGGGTGGTCATCTTCCCGGAAGGCACTCGTTACAACCCAGACGACGGCAAGAGGATAACCAAGTCGAGGGAAGTGGCTCGGGACAACAGCCTGGAGGTGCTTGACTACCACCTGACGCCGCGCAGCCGCGGCGCGTGGCTTGTCCTGAACACGATGCGCGAGCGACTTGAGGCCATCTACGACATCACAGTCGGCTACTCGGGTAACGAGTGCGGCAAGGGCTCCTTTGACACCGACAGAAATAAAGTGCCACAGCTGAAAGGTGAGGAGAGGATCGACTGTTGAGTCATTGGTATTTAATTTAAATGGCGATTTTGCCAGATTTCCTGCTCGGACGGTGCAATTCTGTGCACATCCATGTCAACCGCATTCCTATTAGCAGCGTGCCTGCCGACGAGGAGAAATTCCAGCAGTGGGTCCATCAAATGTTCATCAAAAAGGACAAGTGAGTTGAAATTTTACATGGCTTAAAGAGGAATGATAATGAATTAACACAAGACACACACTCTCAGATCTCAGATTAGGTCCAGTACAGTCAGTTATAAAAATACAAAAGTAGCGCTGTAAATTTGCGAGACAAATCGGCCTCAAAATTAGCACTGTTTGATATGGAGAATTCTCAAAGGAATTTTGCAATCGCGATTTTCACTGAATTTGCGCATTTGCCCCCAAAAAACTAACGCTGTCAAATTGATTTCAATGAAAGGATTCCAAATCATGTGAGAAAACATAGTCTGGCACTGTAAAATTCGGAGAAAACTGGCTAAAACCATCTCATTTATTTGTCAGCGTCCAGCGCTGCTGGCCAACAGAGGGGCGCGTTTCACGCACTTGCCGCTTACTTTGTTACAGAAAGGCTGGTTAATTTCACTTAATTATCTATTTAATTACGTTTCCATAATGAAAGAATTTGTTGTTTTCGCACGTGGCAAGCAATGAATCTTTGTAAATCAATAAAAAATATTCTTTGTGTTATGCGGAGTCTCTGATAGCCATAAGGGTCCGAGTTTAGCTTTGAAAATCATAGAAATTATTAAAATGAAAAAATACATTTCATGAGATGCTTCTCAAATTAATTAACTTAATTTTGGTTATTGTGATTCTTCCCCCAAAAAATCAAAGGTTCTCAAACGTCCAGATGAAATTTTCAGACAAATTTTGTGCAAAAATTGTAAATTTGAGAAAATATGCTCGAAAGAGAGGTGCGCGCCCTTCCCGGTCCTCGGACAGGGATAAAAAGAGCAAAAAAAACTGTATATTCAATCAGCTTTCTGAATATAGGCCGTTTTTTATGCTACTCTGAACTGGTAAATTTTAATGAGGCTAAACGCAGATCCCTTAGTCAAGTTAAGAAATACTTTCCATTTTTCTCCCAAAAACAAATATTTAAGCTACATGCAAATGCTCAGAGATTTTGTAGCAATCATTTCAAGCCATTATCAAGTTTTAAGTGATGTATCGGAGATGGCTCCATAGTTAGGTTTTTAATCAATTTTAAATCCCATAATGATTTTAGTCAGTGGAATATCGGTACACATGTTGCCAACACCGTCGAATTAGAAAATTTTGATCATACTTTTAGATTCAATGTAATTTTATTGCGGATCAGTAGAGCAACTTTTACTCCTTTATATATTTGCAATAAAAAGTCAACCAATTCAAACATAACCTCGTTTCCCAAAAAATCTTGAAAATTAAATTTAAAAATAATATCAGGACCCAACCATAATTTGTTAAGAACTTATGATCTAATAAATAAATTAATTTTTCTTGTAGGCTGATGAAGCAGTTCTACAACAGCAGCGAACAAGAAGGCAGCGAAGCGCTGAGCTGGCCAAACAAGCAAATGCAGCAAGTGGGAATCTGGCACACGCTGCCCAGCTTCCTCTTCTTCTCGGCAGTGTCAGTGGCGATGCTGTTCACCAAAATCGGCCGCTCCATTTACCTCAATACCCTGGTCTACGGCACTCTCGGCGGCTACATTTGGCTTTTTATCTCGTCCGTTTGTTAGCATCCGGAACTACTCTTTAAGAATTTAACCTAAAAATGACGCCACTGGCTGTAATCTGATTATATTTTGTACCGAAATTCCCTTTCGTTTCGTTTACCACGCACAAATCTCTGATTATTCGAGCACAAAATTTTGTTTCTGCCGCACCAACCAGTGTCGGTGCTCAATTACATTCCTGTTAATTTATCACATTGGCTAAAAACGTTGTTTTTTTCAACTAGTCCGCGCGCAATTTACCGAATTTTCCGTTAAGAAAAGTACAGCAAGACAGGGACGAACGAGAATTCCATGATTTTGTATTAGGTTTCTAGCTCTCTAAAGTTATCAAGGACAATTGTGCACCTATTAATATATTTTTGTTGATTGATATTGTTTGGAACGTAAATAATATCAGAGTCATAGGTTTCAGTCCCACTGCCACAAGTGAACCAACCAACCACATTATGCTTTTTCCTGGTTACCCGCTATGATTTCCTAAAATTAATCATACACCCTGGCAGATTATTGTCATTAAAAGGTAAAATAATTATGATATTATAACTATAATGCATAAATATTAAACGTGTGTCATTTATTCTTTTTAATAAATGCAATAAACATGCTATTTGAAAATTTCCATATCTTTTATTTCTATCAATTCTTGATACATTTGAAATCCAAATTTACAAATTGCACGCACATAGGCAATTGGATGAAGCAGTCAAGTATGAATCAAGTGACGATGTGGATCAATAAGGTAGACTTACTTTAAAAAGTAACAATAATTATAGTAAGTGGCGTGTTTTAAAACAAAGTTATTTTTCAGTCAAAGATTTTAATGTTAATGGCGTGTGATACTTAAAAACTAAAAACTGAATTATCCTTTCAAAATAAAATTTTCTTTCATGAAAATCTGCCAAGCGACTGTACTTCTGGCGCATTTTCTTTGCTGGTGTATGTAGAGTAAAATTACCCAGCTGAGATCTACGATAAAATCGTTTCTATATCTAAAAATGGTTTTTTTTGCGCTAGATAAATTTGCCTATTGGAGTCTACTCCTGGCCGATCTTGATAAGGGATTGGCTGTGGGTAATAAGTCGCGAGGCCACTCTTGAAGCTCTGGACATTCTCGACCTGCTTTGGCTGCAACACAATAAATTTGATTAATTGTATAATTAGTAAATACCCACTCGATGAGGTGCACACATTCTTTAATTCAATTTAAAGAAATATTTCAAGTACATAGATGAATCAAAATAAAATCGACACACACAATAGCACAGAGCAAATGATTGAAAATAGGGAAGTGAAAAATGATTTTTTATACAAGCTTTTTTCTGGAAATTCAAAAAGACAATTTCTGGACCAGTCTCTTTGGAAAAAGTGGAAACCTGAAACTATTAAATTTCTAAATGGGGATTATTGCGAGGAATGTTTATTCAGGAACTATCTGATAGGCCATGGTTCAGGACATTTTACGTTAGGAAAATCCATAATAAACGAAAAATTAAAATACCTCATCTGTGAAGATCGACAACGGCTCAATTTCTTCAAGCTTAGCGCTATCAGATCCGGCGCCTCCCTCCGCGGTCGACGTCAAGTGGATCGCCAGCTTCCGCCTTTTAGCCCCCTCGGCGTAAATGTAATCATTGTAGAAATTCATTACATTTGTCTTGGAGATGGTCTTGAGATAGTCGGTCTCCAATCTGTCCCGGTCAAAGCATTGCCGTTGGGAGGAGATTTCGGTCCAGTACTTGTTAGTCTGATCTATCATCTTCTTGCAATTTTCTAACCGCCGCCCAGCCAGGTCTTTTTTGCACCGCTCAAACTCTTTGTCACTCATTTCCTCAAGAATTGATTTTATGCTGAAAATGACATGCTCGAGCTTGCGCTCCATGTAGATTGGATGATTTAACGAATGCATCATGAATCTCACGCCTTGGCCCGTCAAGTTGCGAACCAGCGTCACGTTCTGTAATATTTGCAATTCGGACTTTTGCATTATTTTTCGTAGTTTCTATACTTATAATTGGTCAGAATAATTTAAAAAAAAAATAAAAATAAAAAATTGTGTGCATCATTTGATCAATATTTTTTTCAATATCTTCGAGCTTTTTTAATTATGTTTTATTAATAAATTGCCCAAGAGCACTGATAGACTAAACTTAAAACAACGAAACTCTGGATGTTCATACTGGAGCCAAAATTTTCACCAAACATTTAGGTGTTAATGTATTACCTTTGGAGATATAAAAATTATAACTTAAATTTTTGTGGGGGGATATTCCAGGAGTGTTAATTTGGACGGTTTTGCCTCAATGAAAGTATTAATTAATTCACATGTTGTAACACAAAAACCCCAGTTTAACATCCAAGAAGTTTAATTTAGATTGTTTAACGGTTAGGGGAAATTTTTTGGAGCATCATATATTTATGTTGGTGCAACGGGAGATTTTGATATGCCAGTTCGACCATCTTTGCCTAAATCACTATAAAACACATTCATGTTCTGTATCGATTCAACAACGGAGTTTGGTTTCTCCGAAAAATTCCTAAATTGAATTTAGCCTGGGATTTGAATAAATATCGTATTTTAATACACATGCAAGTTATAGAGGATAATTAAAATTGGCAAATTTCAAAACTGCGCTTTTTGCTTCCAAGTATGTATAAATCTTTTTCGGCTCAAGACAAGTGATCTTTATAAAATAAAAAAGTAACAGTTTCACTAATATGAAGAAGACACGAAAATTAACTGACTTTGTATTTGAAGAGTTCGACGAACAACTCAAGCAGCACGTTGTCCTCTATGCATTGCGGCGGGCACTGCAGGTGAATGACGCCGCAAGAAGTTTTGTGCGCGTCATACGTCACTGGGTAAACATAGCTGCACCCTGCCAAATTCAACAAAATGAGAAGAAAGTTAAAGAAACTCAGGGAATTACATACCATCATTCAGCATCATATCACGGGGACGCAGCAAATGCGACGGCAGCATATTTTCTGGCAGGTTTCTTTCAATCACTTCGATCAGTTTCTGGGCTGCTGCTTTGTTTGCGTTGCCGTGGATCAGGCACTTAATGTGCATCACGGAGAAGAACTTCCGCATGAAAATCTTCAAGTCTCCGATGGACAAATCTGGAAAAAGGAGAATTCAAAAAAGACTAAAATTGATTTAACGGGTCAGTGTTGTCAGCAGTTGTGAATTAAAACGTGGATCAAGTTGAAAAGTAGCTTTTTTTCCAATTTATTGATAAATAAGGTATGGACAAATTAATTCATAATAATTGTTATTCTTATGAGATATTTGATATATGGTCTACGATTTTCAATATTATTTCGTTTCTCCGTTCTTTTGATTTTTGTAAGTACCAGATTTCGCGAATATTATAAGGTACGTTTACCGAAAATCGAGAAACAATAAGGTTGAAATACTAGAAAAGTGCGCACACCATGAATACCTTTGGGTTTTAATGAAGTCATAGAAAAACAAATTTTGCTCCAAACAATGCCAAACTTGATGGAAAAGCACAAACGGTGTGGGAAAAAGATTTTAAAATAATTTCAGTTTTTAATTTTATATGCTGTCAAATTAAATTATTCTTCAAAATAGCCTAGTTCTATGTATATGTATGGAAAAAAATGGCCCAAAAAGTTTTTCTATTTTAAATGAAGGAGAAATGTGCAGTTTTCGAGGCAATGAGACAGTAAAAACGGGGAAATTGTAAAAGTTCAACTGAAATATATAGTTGGTTAAATACAAATTCCAACGATCAGTCGATTTTGACTTAGAGAACAAGCTTTGGGTAGCCCTCAAATGAACAAACGATTATTTTTTATTCCCATTTAATGTACGTATTATACTTTAACGACGCCTGATGCTGGCTGTGTTTTCGATCTATATTAAGATTAGCTCACCAAGTCAATAGCTTAGAAAAACATTTAACCCTTTAAATTCGAATAGGGGTTCAAAAGCTACACTTTTTTATTTTGAAGGATAAAATTAAATGATTTTCCCATACTTTCCGTAGATATCAGCTGTTCAGTTATAAGCCATTCTTTCTCCAGTAAACACACTGATTCACAGTGAATGGCGAGCTCGGATGGTTCCACCTTGAAAAATTGCATTAAACTCAACACATGCTAAAGAAAAAAAATGTATCAAGCGGGTGTTTAAACATAAGTAAATGGAAGCCTATACCTTTTTCTTGATTATCTCGAAGTGTTCAGCGTCAAAATCCAATTCAAGCATCGTTTGAAGCACTTTATCAAGCAAAACATGTTGCTTGTCATCCAAACCTCCCATTCTAACCTGTCGAAACCAAATAAAGTTAATAATTTATTCTCAAACAAATTGATTGTACTTACCACCAAGCCATATTTGGAAGTCTCGATATCAAACTTGAGACACGCAAGGTTGGCGTCGTACAAGTACTCGGCCAGGGCGTCATTAACAAGTTCCACGTAGATTTTTGTATAGTTCGACATGAGTGGGTCCAAATTCTCTAATGTACTGAAAATTTTAAACAAATAGTTAGCTTGCAATTTTGAGATAATATAGGGAGCGTAGAATGCCTAGTCATTTCCATGATCAGGTTTGATTTTGGGAGGAGAAATTCGTCATCCTTCTTGTGCCACACTTGAACAAATTGCGTCTCATGAATGATAAATGGATGCGGTGGCGGCTGCAATAAAAAAAGAAATTAGTTCAGGAAAGTTTTGCGAAATGGAGTTCAAATAAGCAAGCATTGTCGATTTTCAAGAACTTTTAAGCCCGAGAAATGTTGAATTACATTATTTTATTCAAAATTTAATATAATTAAGGAAGCTGTACAAATAATGGTTTACAAACATTCAAAATTAATTTCGCAGGAAAAATTTGCTGTTTTAATATTTACCAACCATAAAAACCGGAAACAATCAATATTTACTGTACAAAATGCAACCCCAGCAACATCCGAATTTTTACTGAATCTCTTAACAGTCAGAAATACTGTAGAACTAAAAAGGAATATTATTATAATATAAAGGAACAAACAAATTGACGTAAGAAACAACCATTCTTAGAAAAATGAGCTAAATTTCAAATACTTTATTTATATGATATACCTTTTAGTTGAAAAGTTTAATAGACATTTCTGAAAATCATTTAATTACATCTCCCTCTCAATTGCCTTTCGTAATATTTCCAAAAAAATTTAAGTAAATCATGCGACGCACTCTTAAAAAATTTGGCTGGATTTTAGTTTTTTGAAGATTTTCTTAAATTTGTTTATTTCTGTGTCACTTTGATCAATGAAACTCACATTTTCATCATCAGCTGGCAGAATAACAATGTTGTCTTGAACTTGTAGCTAAAAATTATAAAGTAAAAATCATACACTCTTTAAAAATAAATCTGCTGTCATTGGAGAACATAGTTTTTTTTATGAGATTTTCTTAATTATCTATTTCTGTGTCGGTGACCAGCACAGAAACTCACTTTTTCATCATCAGCTCGAAGAATATCAAGGCTGTCTGGAATGAATTCGTTCTTTTGCGGAAACTCCAGTTCATCGTTTGAATCCGCAAAGTCCCAATTGTCAAGCATCTCTTTTGGAATGTCCCTGATTACGTATTTAACTCTGCTCCATTTTTCAGTCTGGTCAGCAATTTGCTCAAAATGCTTAGAAAAAATGAGAATCCTGTTTGAAGGATTGGTTAAAATTTTCTCAGAACATCAGAAAAAGGTGACCAACCTGCAGTTATTTGGCGTAAGCATATCAATCAGTCCATCAATCAAATCTGGACTATAATCTGCTATCAAATGTTCTGTAGTCAGCACATCCTCTACCGGGTATTTCTATAGAAAAGGGAAAACGGCAGACATTTTAATTAATATATATATTCAAAACATATAACTCACCAGCAGGTTTTCAGCCAGCTCCATACAGTAATCTCTGGCGGAATCTTCATTTTCTCTGTAGTGGAAATTCAGGTAGCTATTTTTCAAGCAATCACGGTAAATTGTTAATTCGTGGTTTTGGTTGACTGTTTCTTGAAGCAAATTTATATACTGAGAGGAATTTTTTTTAGTTAAGAATAATTTGCAAGTGTTGATGTACCTGGAAGAAGAGATCTATGACATCGTGAACGTTCATGAGACCCATTTCAGTCAGATAAATTTCCACAAAGCAATAAGCAATGTCTCTCAAAACACTCTTGCATGTAGCCTCTAGATTAGTTGCCCATCTACTCCTTTTCAGGGCGGATAGCAAGCTGCCACTGCTTTTGTTATTAAGTAGGTAACTCAAGTACCTGTAAGGCTGTAATTGCAATGAGAATTATTAGCTTTTATTTTATTTTACTTTGAGAAACGAACCCAGCTTATTTAAGATAACTATAGACCAAAATTTGATTTAAAATAATCGTTTCCACCGTTAAATCAAATATAATAGTAAGCTGCTATAACTCGAAAACATTGCAGATTTTAAAATTTTCTGCTAATCTTTCAAGCACAGTCACGTTCAATTGAAAATGATTTGTACCCACAAATTAAATACTGTGCTAAAAATCATTTTTTTATAGAAATGCTATAATTGAGTAAAATAATCTAAATAGAAAATGCATGACAGGCATTACATGTTTTTTCATTTTTAATTTTTTTTAAATTTCAAACAAAAGATTGAATTTTCACTATAATTGACGTCTATTACATTGGAACACGGAATTTTCCTACAGCAAGGTTATTTCTTTCCCTAAACACCCAATATGAAAATATATACTAACGCCTTTGTAGTGCCGACTTATATCCGCGATGGGAAAGTTGATTTCAAGCTTGTGTGTGTCTTCAATTGGCACAGCCAGTATTGCCTTACATAGTTGCTCATCGCCAACAGAATGTCCAGGCCACTCGGGCAGAGAGACGCTTTTGTTCTCAATTTTTCCAAACGAATTCTCAGCTTTCTTTTGCAGTTCATCCAAAGAGTCTGAGCAATTTAAAATATTAAAATAAATTGACACAGGATGAAATATCTATTCAAATACAAGAAACCGTTTTGATTTTTTTCTGTAAAAAACAAAAGCGATTTCATCAAAATTTTTGCTTTTCTCCCATTATACACAAAAATTATTTTACGTTGGATGAGGTGTGAGGCGGAAAAACTTTTAGTGATGTAAATACTTAAAATTACAAATTAAAATTGTATATTATATTATATGGTTTAAAATGTTCTAATATTGGATTTTATTGCTTAAGTTGATGAACAAACGCTACATATTATGCAAAATTGCTAAATTTTACTATAAATGACATTTTAATTTTCCTTAAAAGTGATAATATGGGAATTCATGTTAAAATGTGTTCAAAAACTGTTGTGTGATAAGATGGATTTTTTGATTTTTTTAATTATAGCTCTACCTCACCTTTGCCGAGGATCACGAGGGACATGATGTTGGGCGAGTAGTAATTGCTGTGGAAATTGAGCATCTCCTTCCAGAGATCAATTTTATTTTTCTTGGGATCGTTCTCCAAGGTTTGCCAGTTGCCATGATTAAACTTGTTGTAGGGGTGATTTTTCTTGCTGATGCTCCTTTCAAACTGGTTTAAACGCCATTGGTCATTGCGTAATAGTTTTTCATAATCATAATTGATTTGGAGCAGTATGTCCAGTATTTGTTTTGCCTTGGTCTCGTCGAGGAGAGGGGCTAAAGGGAACTGAGAAAATCTTTAAGGAGGATCGTTATTTGTGAATATAATTTATTTTCACTCATTTTTACATGTCTAATGCGCCGGTCAAGTGTTCATGGGCGACGTAAAAGTAGTAAGTCGTGTTTTCCATGTCGGTGGTAGATATCCCATCGCCATCGTGCTCGGTTAAGAAGTCGCTGTACTTTTTCGTTCCTAGGAAAAGCACTCGCTCCAGAAAGTGAGCCAAACCACTGAGTTCCTGTGGATCGCTCAATTCACCTGAAAGAAACAATCATTTTGCGTGTTGATAGCACTGAAATTTTCCAAATAATTATGCCTGCGCGTTATTTGTTTCTAATTTTAACCCTTGAAAAGTGCAATAAAATATAAAACAAATTAAGGCCTTGTTAAATCCTATTTCGGTCCCTCCATATTCCTAGAAAAATAAATCAGCGCTTCATATTTTTCAGTTTCTCCGTCAAATCGGTGGTACCGAAAAAATCTACTTGTATTAAAAATGTGAAAATGCGTCATCTAAATTTTGAATGAGTTTGTCTAAGCGTTCAGCTTTTTAAATGATCCATAAAGTGGATCACATTGTTGATTACACGTTCTGAGCGATGTTTGGAGTCGAATGCGCGTGGGCTGACGGGCCTGCGTTTGCCTCCTTTTTTAATTGCAATATGAATGACGAGTCCATTCGGATTGGGAAGGATTGCGAATAAAGCTTTCCGACTCGCTACTTGCTTGTTTGCACCTCTCAAGAATGCGTGAATTAATCTCACGGGACAATAATGTCTTGCGTTGCAAAAAAAAAGACCCTGGTGCGGGGGCAGTAACACGATCGAATGTGTCCTTTTCTCTGGACTGGGCTTCCTCTACTCCAATGAGACCCGCGTTCGCGATTGGGACACGGAATTTTCGTGAGAGTTGTTCGTCATCTCATCTCAAAAAGAGGTGAACGAACGGATAAACAAATCCGGAACAAAATAACTCACGAATGCTGGGAAGTTTTCGCATCACTCCCAAATAGAAGGAACTTTTGTCACAGCCTCGCATTAAAAGAGAGCCCTAAATACTATAGGTATATAAACAACAAATTTCACAATACCAAGCATTGTTCTCATTTTCAAGCAACAAAAAGAGCACGTAATTAATGTGAGATTGCTGAGTTTAATTCTTGGAACGCCTAGAATTGATCTATAGTGTTTAATATCCTTGGGAGCTTTATCATATTTATTCATAACGGCTTATAATGAAAATCTAATCTAAAAATTCCATACATAGCACAGATTTAATAGTTTATAATATTAGAAATGCATTAAAAAATTGATTTTTTAAATTCGCTGTTGATAGTTCCTTTTATACACATATTTTTCACTTTAAAATCAGACAAATTGATTTACCTATATATAAATGAGAAAAATGACTTTCTCATATCTGGTACAAAACTCATTTCAATTTATAAAACGATGACTTTGATTTTATATACATAATTACCAATGTTAACGGAGAGCGCAGCTGATGCCTTATCAATTTTTGGGTCGCTGATGAGTAATACGCGTAACTCATTGTCCAAAATTAGGCCTCGGTAATCTCTTTTGTCCTCTTTACTTTTCGTGATGTTTTTGAATATTTTGACCATCGTGCGGACACTGCTGACGTGCAGAGCGGTCTAGAAGAGAGAATTTTTTTACACTGCAAGCTCTGAAAGTCTAAGAACGCATTTCGTCATCTGCGCAACAATTTCACAGCCTTGAGAGAGGAAAATTCGGAAAATTCCATTTGTTTATATTCAAAATATGTGAGATTGAGTGTCAGCAACGTTGGGCGCAGGGGCCGCCGGGGGTGTGCTCGCGGTCGTTACCCTGCCGCGGTGTCTTAGGTGTCTCACTTTTAGTTTTGGGCTTATTCCTTTCGCCATGTTTGTATAGATTATTTAGGGATTGAACGGCTTTAATTAGCCCGTCCGAATAAGAAGGACGGAGGAGTTGGTTCCATACCTATGAGTTTCTCACCGTGGATAGCGATGAACGAGCAACGCAGCGGATATGTATACACCCAAGCAAGGGCTGAGTGTGTGGGAGAAAGAGTCACACGTCTTGGTCTGTCCGCAGTCGGCGTCGGCTGGGGAATCCAGTTAAAAGAGAGGGGATCATCCCTGTGAGTGGTGGTTTTTTTATACCTGAGTCGCTGCCTCCACTCTCCCCTGTGGACGGCCGAACCCTTTACATCGTATAAATCGGTAATAAAATATTATTGATCGAATTATCGTGAGGTGAACACCGTAAGAGAACGAAATTAATTTTTTTAAAATGAGCGTGAGAAATCTCAAAATTGGTTTTCAGACTGGCGTTGGGCCTACGTGTGTGATCGCAATCTGGGTCCATAAGTGAGAAAATGGTGAAAATTCTTTAGAGGAAAGTGCAAAAAATCGTTTTTTGAACTTCAAGGTGAAACGGTTTCTAGGACTTTTTGATCGGGTAACGTGATTTTGGTTTCAAAAGATTCCAGATAAATTGCGCACTGCGCAGGCTTTCTTACCACGGGGTTTGTATAGAATAGTATCCCCAATTGCGAGATTTAAACTGTTGCTTTCAATGTTAAGGTTCTCATGGAACAAATATCGACCTTGGGAACCAATGTCTCGGGCCTCGTGGGCAGGTCAAAAATAAAACAATCGTCGTTTTCCTTTGGACTTAGTGCTTTTGCAAGGCCCCTGCGGGCCCAAATGGGCCGGAATTGCTTCACTTCGATTTGTCTTGAAGAGAGCTCTACCGTTTGCACGGGTTTTTCCGAAATTCGGTTTCATCGATTGTCAGGGGTGAAAAAGCGATATTTCAACCTCCGTAAAAACTTCCCCTTCAAGATGCGAGCATAAAGCGGCAAACCTTTGTTTTCGATAAGGGTGCTGAACGGAAACAAAATAAGAAGTTAAGTGTCCCCAGCACGCGTATTAGTAATAGGGGGGGGGGGGTTGGGGATGGAATTTTGGATGCATCTAAAAATGCATGCATCAAGATAGTTTGGGGCAAACGTTAAAATATGGATCTGTTATACCATATGTAAAAAAGTAGTGATTGTATTAAGAAAATAAAAGTAAACTTAAAGTTAAATAAAGATATATAACTTTTTGATCATACAGTTGAAAACTTTAGGGTTCGATCTTGATTGGTGCGTGATTCCTTAAACCTATACATGCCTATAATATCTGTGTTTTTGTAGTTCGTTTCAGACGTACGGATATGTATGGGGTATAGTTACTTAGTTACCATACTGAATCCAAGACAAAACTAATTTAGATTCTAAAAAAGTGAATTGCATAAGAGGAGCAAAATTTATTTGTATAAGACTATAGGTAAAATATGTAATATAAGTTTTTGCTAAACTTTCGCTTTGGAGCCTTATGGCTTGTGATATGCAGGAGGCTGGGGAAGCGGAAAGGTCGACAAGCTGCTCTTGAAGCTTTCGATATCCTCGATCGACGTTGGCTGCAACACAAAATTAATGAAAATAAAAATATTAATACTTGTGCATTAGGGTTTACTATAGAATTGTTCCATCCTTCAAACAAAGCAAACCGCTAAGGATTAAAGTAAAAAACATACTAACGCGCAAATTCGGGAAAAGAAGATTAATTTATGCGCTAAACATAAATTCAATTTAAAAAGAAAAAGGTTCCAGATAAAATGGAGATACAAATTTGAAGGTTGATAATGGCGGATTTTCGTGAGGTTTCATATATTTGAAAATTTTATCTTGAAGTTTAAACTCAGTTGCAAATTGTCAGACCATTTGTTGGTTTAAAATAATGTTAGAGCTATATTTAGCTATGTTCGATCAAATTATGAAAGAGTGTTGTAAAAATCATATTGTCTGAAATTCAGGAAATTCTCTGTTAAGCAGAAAAATGTGAAAATACCTTTCGTACGGCCAACAACGGCCCAAACTCGTCAATCTCAGCGCCAGCAGATCCAGCGCCTCCTTCCGCAGTCGACAACACGTGGATCGCCAGTTTTCGCCTTTTGGCACCTTCGGGGTGGATGTGATCATTGTAAAATTTAATCACATCGTCCTTGGTGATTTTCCTGAGAGATTCGACCTCGATATTGTCCCGGTCAAAGCAGTACGTTCGGTTGGCAATTTCGGTCCAGTATAGATTGGTCAGTTGTTTCATCATCTTGGGCTTCTCCAGCCGCAGCGCAGCCAGGGCTTGTTTGTGCCGTTCAAACTCCTCGTCGCTCATTTCCTCGAGGTACGACTTCATGCTCAGCAGGAACTCCTCAATTTTGTGGTCCACGTAATCTGGGTGCTTGAGTGATGTAATCTCGATTCTCACACATTGGCCCGTAATGACGTAGCTATGACGTATATCCACGCTGTAACCCAGCTGCTCCTGTAATTAGAATTATGAGCAAGCTTGTGTGTAATTATTTTACAAGGTACTGCTTATACCGTATGAAAAATGATAGAATACTAGGTTAGCCAGTATAAATCATCAAATATGTAGATGATATTATAAGATCAAGATGGAACGGTCAATAAATATTTAGTCAAAATCTTAAAATCGTAGGAACAAAATTTGTTTTGACGCAATGCACACGAGAAACCATTCAATAATAATCCATTAGAAAAAATGACGCATAGGTATAATTACATTTTGGAGAGAATCTCGCTGAGAGTACAAAAACTCTGGTTTTTCAGGCAACAAATCATTGATATAAAAGATAACTTAATATGGAGCATTATATTTCTTTGGCGTTTAATAAATAGATAAATAAATCGATCAATTTGTATGTACAGACTTAAAACAATTAGGTACTTTGATTTTAAGATTTCGAGTAAATTTTAACGACTTTGAGACCTCTAACTTTGATTTTGGCTATCCATTTTTACTGCCTATATATCTAATTGTTCCTGAGGCAGCGAATCGTTGGTCTCATTGGCCTCCCAGCAAGAAATTGGATATCCAGGATATCCGCCTTATGACATCGGGCTGTACAGATTTATATCCTCCGGATATCCATGGATATCCCGGAAACCTTTTGGATATCCTTCGGATATCCATTTTCTTGCTGGGCTTCTAGAAGCCGAATATGAACGTCAAAAGCCCGCAACTCTTTGCCCTTTTAAAATAAGTCATTTTTATTTAAAGAAAAAAATTAATACTTTTATGCCAACCTTCTACCTAGAGGCTATATATTGACCTGCCAAATATTCTTACATTCGTTGACACTTGCCAAACTACATACCACGGTCTCCTTGATATAAATTCACTTGGTACGAAGAGTAGTTAAAGCAGATTTTTTTTGAATTTACAATGAAAACACCTAAAATTTTCATAGATTGGCACGGCGTTAAACCTTTGACCTCTCATTTAGTGTTCATTCGACAAGACTCGACTCACGCAATCCAAAGAACACCTTTCATTTCGAATTATTGTAAGTAAAAGGTGACTTTCAAGATACAACTTCACAGCCCCAGTACTTTGAAAAAATCTAGCATCTCTATTAATTATACGAACACGAAAATTGACTGACTTTGGTCCTGAGCTCGTTGAAGCATGGTTCGCTGGCGAGTTTGACGAACAACTCAAGCAGCATTTTGCTCTCTGTGCTTTTGGGCGGGCACTGCAGGTGAAAGACGACGCAAGAAGTTTTGTACATGGCATTTCTCGCTTTATAAACATAGTTGCACCCTGCCAAGTTCATCAAAATGAGAAGAAAGTTAAAGAAACTAAGGGAATTACATATACCATCATTCAGCATAATATCACGGGGACGCTGCAAATGCGACGGCAGCATATTTTTTGGCAGGTTTCTTTCAATCACTTCGATCAGTTTCTGGGCTGCTGCTTTGTTCGCGTTGCCGTGGATCAGGCACTCAATGTGCATAATGGAGAAGAATTGCGGGATGAACCTCTCCAGGCCTTCGGCGGACACATCTGGAAAATTGGATAAATTGAAATATCATCCTGACTATAATAATAAATTTATTGAATATGGGTTGCGGACCATGTTTTTTTTTTAAATTTTAGCTGTCAAATCTAGCGAATTTTAACGTACGTGTCGTATTCTACAAGAAGGGAATGAACAAAAACTATGTTCAACTAATCGATTCAATTTCCCATAAAGATTTCATATCGTCATAGCTAAAAATAAACAATCCAAATTTAAATGAAAGCAGAAGCTAAAATTTCGCATTTCAATTATTATTCTTATCGGGTACAATGCATACTTGTAAGTGGTTAAAAAAAATCTCACTTACATTCTTGAATATCCGAATAATCTCTATGAAGCCATTTGTTCTCCCGCAAGCACACAGATTCATAGTGAGATGCCTGCTTGTTTGGGAACCACGTGGAAAATTCCTTCAGATACCGCACGTGACAAAGAAAAAATTATTCAAGATTAAGACAAAAGAGGAAAGTGAAGCATACTTGTTCCTTTAAAAACTTGTAGCTTATCCCTCTGATATCCAATTTGAGCAGCGTGTTGAGCACTTTATCAAAAAAAAATTCTAGCTTGTCATGGAAGCCCTCAACGTACACCTTTTAAATCCAATTCAGGTATCATTTTAAAACAAATTGTCTCTACTTACCAACAAGCCAGAACTTTGAGTCATGATATCAAACTTGAGACCCGCAAGGTTGGCGTAGCACGAATACACAATCAGGACGGTATTAACAAGTGCCACGTACATATCTATATAGTACGACGCGACGGGGTTCAAATTCGCAAACGGACTGAAAATTTAAAACAAACAGTTAAGCTTACAAATTGAGATAATATATGGAGCGTAGAATGCCTAGTAATATCCATCATCAGGTTTAATTTTGGGAGGAGAAATTCGTCATCCTTCTTGTGCCACACTCGAACAAATGGCGTCTCATGAATGATAGATGGATGCGGTGGCGGCTGCAATAAAAAGTAATTAGTTCAGGGAAGTTGTAAAAATGGAGTTCAAATGAGCAAGCATTATCAAATTTCAAGAAAATATTAAGCACGAGAAATTCATTTACCAAAAATTATATATTGGAGGCTTATTAATATCATGATTTACAATATTTTTGTAATAAAATTGCTAAAATTACTTAAGTTTTATATAATTTTTCAAATCATTTAAACAGATGATAGTTGCCAGAGTAAAAAATATGAATGCTGAATCACTTAACCATTAAAATACTGAAGGACGATAAGAATAAATATTGGACAATCACGATGACGGTAAAAACAATCATTCATTATTAAAAAAATGAGCTAAAAATGTCATCCGCGCATGACAGTATAGTGATGCCTGTTCACCGAAAGGTTTGGACATTTCTGAATATATTAAACTATACTAATTACATATCACTCTCAATTGTCGTGCAAAAACTGTATTTAAGAATTATTACTTTAATGTAAATCATATAACTATATTAAAAAAACCTTTTCTGTTCGTAGATTAAAGTTTTAGTTTTTTTTTAATATTATCTGAAATATATATATAAATAAGTATAGATTGACCAGCACAGAAACTCACATTATCATCATTTGGCAAAATATCTAAGTTGCTTGGAATGAACTCGTTCTTTTCGGGCAGCATCAGCTTTTCAATCGGCTTAGCCTTCTTCCACTTTTCAAGCAGCTCAGTTGGAATGTCTTCGATTTTGTACTTGGTTCCGTACCATTTCTCAGTCTGGTCAGCATTTTTCTCAAAATGCTTAGAAAAAATGAAAATCCTGTTTTGAAGGATGGGTTAAAATTTTCTCAGAACATCAGAAAAAGGTGACCAACCTGCAGTTATTTGGCGTAAGCATATCCATCAGTTCATTAAGCAATTTTGGATTAAACTCTGACAATAAATACTCTGCAGTCAGCACATCCTCTATCGGGTATTTCTTTGGAAAAGGGAAAACAGACATTTAAATTTATGTTCGCATTCAAAACGTAAACTCACCAGTAGGCCTTCAACCAGGTTGACAACGTAATTCAAAGCAGTTTCCTTGTCTTTGAACCGGAAACCCAATTTTCTTATTTCCGCGTACTCATTGAAAATTATTTTATGTCGTGGCCTCTCCTTTCGAAGCAAATTGATATACTAAAAGTTACGACAAGTAAATTTATACATTTTTTATTAAAGAATAATTGCGAGAGGGTTTAAAAACCTGGAAAACGAAATCAATGACGTGGTCAACGTTCTTAAGACCATCTTCAGTCAGATTAATAATCAGGTCGAAGAAATAAAAAATTTGACTGGCCGTATGAAGATCGTAGTAAGCATTGAGATTAAACACCCATACTCGCTCTCTCAAGACGTACTGCAAGCTACCGCTGCTTTTGTGATCAAGAAGGTAGGCCAAGTACTTAATTGGCTGAAAGCAGGAAAAAAATGGTTAATTTTTAATATTTCTGCTAGCAGCATAACTCAAAAACGTTGCACATAATTTAAATATTTTCTGCTAATCTTTTACGTTTATTGAAAAGGATTATACAAAATCATCCCCACAAAATAAAAAAATATGTGTAAAATAAAAGGAATCTTTTGTTTTGAAATGCTTAATCAATTGCGCAAAATAATTTTACAAAAAAGAGCACCATAGTTTTTTTAAGATTGAATTTTCACTGTAATTTTCACACGTTTATTACAAAGACGCTCAGGATAGTTTCACGGCATTTTTCTAACAGCGCGGGTTATTACTTTCGCTAAACACCTATTTATGAAAATATACTAACGCCTGACATGTACTGCTGACTCTTATCCACGATGCGAAAGCTGATTCTAAGCAAATGTACCGGTTTAATTGGCACAGCCAATATTTTCTTTTTCAGCTGCTTTGGGCCAAGAGGATGTCCGGGCCACTCGGGCAGAGTGACGCGTTTGTTCTTAATTGTTCCAAACAATTTCACAGCTGTATTTTGCAGTTTGGCTAAAGAGTCTGTAAAATATATTTTATATTCAATGAATACAACATGCTGTGAAATTTATTCAAATCCATAGCGTTTCGTTTCATTGAAGAAGCAGAATCTTTTGGAAAAAACACAATTTTAACCTTTAAACATGCACCGATAGTAACTTTTATAATATTTGGATAATTTAAGATTTAATTTTACTTATTGATGATTTCTGGTTTTGATATACCAAAAAATATAGAAAATTTGGTGATAAAGAAATTACTGGAAAATATCCACATTTCCACCCTTCTTCCAAACTCTGGTAAACAATATAATCTGAAATTAGTTTTATATCGCACCTTTGCCGAGGATCACGAGCGACATGATGTTGGACGAGTAGTAATCTCTGTGGAACTTGAGCAGCGCCTCCCTGACATTAATTCCATTTTTATTAGGATCTTCGACCAACGTTTGCAAGTTGCCAGTGCCAAATTTACTGTAGGGATGGTCCTTGCTGCTGGTGCTCCTTTCCAGCTGGTGTAATCGCCATGAGTCATTGGCCAAATTATTTTCATGCACCGAATTGACGGCTTGCACTTCTCGGACTATCGCGTCCTCGGTGAAGAGAGGGGCCAAAAATAACTGAGAAAATCTTTCACCAGGATCAATGTTTGCAACCATATCTCAATTTTACTCATTATTACCTGTCTAATGCTCTATTCAAGTGCTCAGGGGTGACGTCAAAGTAGTGGGTCGTTTTTCCCATGGAGGTGTGTGCATTTGAACTGCCGCCATGCTCTGACAAGAACTTTTCGTACTCGTTCTCTCTTGGGTACTTTTCCGTTCCAAGGAACAACATGTGCTCCAGAAAATGAGCCAAGCCATCGAGTCCATTGGGATCGCTCATGTAACCTGAAAGAAACAATCATTTGCATATTGAGATCATTAACATTTTCAAATAGTTATATCGGGCCATGAGCGTTTTGTTTGATTTTTAATGCTTGAAAAGACCAATGGAATTTAAAGCAAGTCCTTGTTAAATCCTATATCGGTCGCTCCATAGTCTATGAGAAATAGATTATTCCATATTTATCTGTTTCTCTGGCAAAACCGTGGTACTGACCAGTTTTAATTAAATATTTGAAAATGCGTCTAAATTTTACGTAAGTTTATTTTCAAAGCGTTTTTTCAAGGCTTTTTAATGCTTTACAAATTCTTCCCAAATATAAGGAATTTTGTCACTGCTTAGATTTAAACGAGAGCCCGACTAAGGCAAACACACACCAAATACTTCACCATTCCAATCATTGTTGTGATTCTCAAGAAGCAAAGAGCACACGTAATTAATGCGCGTTTCAAAATGCGACGCAAGTTGAATTGATAGAATGCCTAGAATTGTTCTACATAACATTCTTCAGTGTTGCATATCCCTATTGAAATTTTATACACCCTTTAAAGCTCTTAACACTTATCTTTGAAAGTATATAATAAAAATCTAGTCAAAAATTCCGTATAGAGTATAAATTTAATAGAAAATAAACATTTTAAAATCGTCGCACAAGATATATTTGCATAAATTCTTACTTGAGAGAAAATTGGTCGCTTTGGTCGCAACAACATGAAAAGGTCTAATAAATTAAAAATATTCTATATAAATAAGAAAAATGGCTTTCTCATAACTCCTACAACTCATTTCAATACATAAAACGATGATTTTCACTATCAAATATAATTACCAACGTTAACGGTGAGTGCAGCTGCTGCCTTATCAGTTTTTGGGTCGCTGATGAGTAATACCCGCAGCTCATTGCCCAAAATTAGGCCTCGGTAATCTCTTTTGTCCTCTGGACTTTTCGTGATGTTTTTGAATATCTGGACCATCGTGGAAACGGTCGCTGTGGAGAGCGGTCTAGAAGAGAGAACTATTTTACGCTGCAAGCTCTTTAAATACGCCAACAAGAGCGCGTGGAAGTTAAAAAATTCTAAAAATTCATATTGCTATCTGAGCAGCGATTTCACAGCCCTTGACAGGAAAATTCCTGATTTCGTGAGTGAAAAGCCAGAAGGCGGAAACAAATATGCGAAGGTTAAATTTGTAGTTTTCTCCTTTATTATTGACTTTTAACGTCAGTTTCTTGTTGAGCAGATTTCAGTTAAATTAAAGTAAATAATTTTTAAAATACGCAATACGGGTTGCTATAGTAATAAACCATGTGTTAAATTTTCCCCCGTTAAAATAACTTGAATTATTTCACGTCTATTTCGGCCCCTTCACATTTCAGTAGCACAAATATATTAATCGGGAAATTATTTTTCGTCATTTGGGGATCCCATATTGATGAACTTCTTTAAGTCAAACACATGCGATTATATTGATTTATTTTACTGAAATTTCCTTATTTTAATAGATCTCTGATATTTCAAGCATAAAAATTATGAGCTCGCTCTGGAATATTTAATTGTTCGCAATTCAAGTAAAAATATTGTTTTGTGGCTGATAAAGGGGTAAGTCTTCAGTGCACTTTAAATCAGATTTAATTTCTTTCAATCTTTGCAGGTTTGCCCCAGTAACTATTATCGTGTGTGTAATTAATTATTTATGAATAAATAGAAAATGGTATATGGAAATGAATGGTATTTTTATTGTAATTTATTGCACTCTCTTGGCAATAAATGCAAAAAGGTTAAAAAACGTGGAACATATTTTATATGACCGACGTTGCTAACGTACAAGTTTGGCTTTAGAACCTTGCGGCCTGTGATGAGCAAAAGGTTGGAGCAGCGGTAAGGTCGACAGACCACTCTTGAAGCTGCAGATGTCATCGATTCGCGTTGGCTGCAACACATTCAATCAATTATTAATAAATTATTTTCTTTGGTATAAAAATTAAGAAATACCTTGCTGACGACCGACAACGGCTCCAACTCGTCAATCTCAGCGCCAGCAGATCCAGCGCCTTCCTCCGCGGTTGACAACACGTGGACCGCTAGCTTTCGCCTTTTGGCCCCCTCGGCGTGGATGTGATCAGTGTAAAACTTAATCACGTCGTCCTTGGTGATGGTCTTGAGAAAGTCGACCTCTATATTGTTCCGGTCAAAGCAGTATGTTTGCTCGGTAATTTCGTCCCAGAATAGATTCGTCAGTTGAATCATCTTCTTGGGCTTCTCCAGCCGCAGTACAGCCAGGGCTTCTTTGTGCCTTTCAAACTCCTCGTCACTCATTTCCTCGAGGTACGACTTCATGTTTAGCAGGAACTCCTCAATTTTGTGGTCCACATAGATCGGATGCTTGCACGACTGCACCAAGATTCTCACGCCTTGACTCGTCACATTGCGATGAAGGTCCAATTCCACAATGTAGCCGAGCTGCTCCTGTAATTTAAATGCGTAAATTTAATGGAATTATCCGAATTTGTTGGATCTTATTAATTTATAGTATATTTCCTGAACTGTCTCTTTGGCAAAAATTGGCTGAAACTTGGTAAGTAAAAAAATAAAATAATTTAAGTAGAAAACACATCCACGCCTTGAATTTTGAAATTTTAAGACTTAAATTTTCAAAATTAGAATAACATCTATGGTAAAAAAGAAAGTGTTTCAGAAGTAAAATAACCTATTTAATTTTTAGCCATCAATTTGAATCGATTTAAAAAAGCAAATAAAATTGCCCTGGTTTTAACCACCCTGCCTAAAACCAGCTGGTCAAAATGGGAACATTGCAACGATCCGAGAACTGCTTTCTCATGACATAGAGCTATGGGCATAAGCCAAAACAAGTAAAACAGAATAATGACGAAATATAGCTTGTACTGCAATTCAAAACCTGCGTTTCTAGTTTTTAGCGTTGTTCTGTTTTTCAGGAGCAAAAAGGTGAGAATTCTCCAGTTGCAAAAGATCTTAAACGCTAAAAAAAATTGACTGACTTTGGTCCTGAGCACGTCGAAGCAGTGTTCGCTGGTGATTTGGACGAACAACTCAAGCAACATGTTGCTCTCTGTTCTTTTCGGCTCGCACTGCAGGTGAACGTCGACGCAAGAGGTTTTGTGCTTTTCATTTGTTACTTCGTAAACACAGTTGCTTCCTTCCAGTATCATAGTATTGATTATTATAAAAACAATTACACAAAGAGTGCAGAATTTTACCATCCTCCAATTTCATGTCTCGGTAACGCAGCAAATGCTGCGGAAACAAAGGCATCACGTTCTTGGGCAATTTGCTCTCGATCAGTTTGATCAGTTTCTGGGCTGCTGCTTTGTTGGTGTTGCCGTGGATCAGGCACTCGATGTGCATCATGGAGAAGAACTCCTTGATGAAACTCTTAAGGTCATCGAAGGACAGATCTGGAAAAAAGGTAATTTATAAAAGCACTAGGAAACGTGAAGTTATTGCGGCGATCAATTTATAGAAATTTGGGTGCGAATCACGTGAAATGGTCGAAAAGTTATTTTTATCTGTTACGAGGAATTTAAAAGTGACGTAAAATGTGAAAATTATTGCATACCAATGAATTGCCTGGTTCAAATTAAAATATTATTGCTTACATTTTGTAGCTTCCAGTAGTTCAGTTTTAAGCCAACTTTTTTCTATCAAACACGCCGCTTGGTAACGCTTTGCCTGCGTGTATGGTTGTTCTGCTTCAAAATTCTTCAGATCCCTTACATACTAAATCAAGAACAAAAACATAAGTCTAAAAATCTAAGAAAATTCAAGCCTAATTAATACAGATTCCTTGAAAATCTCATAGCGTTTCTCGTCAACATCCAAATTGAACAGCGTGTCGAGCACTTTGGTTAGCAGGATGTCTAGCTTGTCGTTAAATCCCTCGATTGACACCTGTCAAAAACAGTAAGCATATCTCTAATATATAATTTCATTAGATTTACTCACCTTCAAGCCATATTCGGAGCTCACAACACTAAACTGGAGAGAAGCCAGGGAGGCGTCGTACGAATATTCAGTCAGGGCGTCACGAACCAAATTCAGGTAAATATCTATAAAGTTTACCCTGAGCGGGTCCACGAACGCAAACGGACTGACAATTGAAATAAATATTAGAACAAATTTAAATATTAGACATGTTGAATACCTCGTCAGTTCAAAGATCAGGTTTGATTTTGGGAGGAGAAACTCGTCATCCTTCTTGTGCCACACCCGAACAAATTTTGTCTCGTGAATGATTGTGGGATGCTTTGATGGAGTAAAAATAGTTTAGATCAGGGTTCGACAGTTTTGCAATGCGCAAAAATTCTCAACTGGATTTTTACACAAAAATCATCTGGTAAAAACCACCGCAGTGTCGGGTTTTTTAGAATTTAACCCCAGAAAGATTTTTGGCTTTTTTTGGATATCCAGCTGTTGAATCCACCACGAGAATTTTCGATTATCAAAATAAATGCATTGTTTCGGACATAAATTAACAAAATTTAAGAAAGAAAAAACTCTAATAGATTTTCGCAATGCAGTGGGTTTTCATGAAAAATTCGTGTTGTGCGAAACCTGGTAAGGATTGTTTAACAGAATTGCTATGATGCGATAAAAGAAACAAAATTATACGAAAACACATTGTCAAATATCCGACTGGTTATTGTAATAATGAAGACGCAATGAAGAAGTTGGCATTGAGGAAAATGTCCGGAATTTCAGTAGAGCACAAATAATTCTAATGCAATTTACTTCAGAGATGAATATTGCAAAAAAATAATATTCTGTTAAGTTCACTAAAACAAAAGTGGAATTTAAAATCACGTGTCTGACAAAAGGACAAAAAGAAACTCACTTTATCATCATTTGGCAAAATATCAAAGCTGCTTGGAATGAACTCGTTCTTTTTGGGCAGCTGCAGCTCTTCAATCGGCTTAGCATTCCTCCACTTTTCAATCAGCTCTGAAGGAATGTCTTCGATTTTGTACTTGGTTCCGTACCATTTCTCAGTCTGGTCAACAATAACAGGTTTCTTCGATACGATTCTAATCCTGATTGAAGGAAGGAAAAATTAAACAAAAGTCAGAGCATTTTCCAATTGTTTTCAACCTGCAGTTATCTGGAGTGAGCTTTTCCATCACTTGATTAATTAGCTCGGGTTTCCACTCAGACAATAAATTTTCTGCAGTCAGCACATCGTCTATTGGGTATTTCTAGAATAGGCAAAATTCCCTTTTCTTAAATGTTTTAAAAGCCGCCAACCACTGGCACCACTGTACTTTTGCAAATTTCGGAGGCTTAAATGCACTCTTTTAATACTGCGGCTACAAATATGCAATAATTCTGCTATCGTGCATTCTATACATAAGCGTAAAAATCTTTAAAATATTTTATGCAACTTGCTGAAAACTATGATTTCGTGTTGAACAACAAATTTTAAATACAAAAATTCAGGTTCCTATTTGCTTCTTCAAGTTTTTATTAAAAAGAATAAAAATTGAAATATTTTCAGTCAGGAATGCCCATGGCAGTAGGATTGAGTCTAAAATGTCGCTGTGAAAATACCAAAAAAATTTAAATTTCTAACCTTTAAATTAACAGCTTTAAAAAGTGTTTAACTGATTGTAATTTGACATTCGACACATAAAATTCCAAAAGTCAACTCACCAGCAGGTGTTTAGCCAACATGTAAACATATCCCACGGGCGATTCTTTGTCTTTGAACCGGAAACTGATTTGATCGATTTCCATAATTTCATTGAAAATCCATTCCTTTGGATCTTCTTGCCGAAGCAGATTGATAAACTAAAAGTAGAAGCGTGATTGATTGATTTCCCACAGAGCGTTTTACTGGAAGAGTACCTGGAAGATGAGATCAACGATGTTGTCAACGTTCTCGAGACCCTTTTCAGTCAGATCAACGTCCACATCGAAAAGTGCAATGTCCCTTGCCACTGAGCTGCATCCGGCAATCAGTTGGCTCGACCAGCCACGCTTTTTCAGAGCAGAGAGCAAGCTGCCGCTGCTTTCGTGACCAATCAGGTGACTCAAGTACTCAAATGGCTGAAATCACAGAAAACGAAGAGTTCATTAATTAACAATTAGGAATCAACAAGCACTGATTGTCAGATAGGAAATCATTTGTTTCATTTCTAAAGTTTTCAAAATTCCCACTTTTTTCAATTTCTGTGTGCCAAAATTAAATAAAAATATTTTGAAGTTATACAACTAAAATTACAGAGAATAATTCGACAATTCATGTGGCAATCAATCTCAGCATTTTAGTGCTGCTCACTTGAATGTAAACACCTTTCCCAGGGTTAAGGAGAAAATTGCTTTTTCAAGAATTTTTTTTGCTAACACATTAAGTGACAAATAGATGTTTAAAACTGCGGGGGCCAGATGTGAGATAAAATTGCGGTTCACACTACGTAAAGCGCGCATTGAAAAAATGAAAATCATACATTTATATAATTTTTATGTTGATTTTATTTTTTTTGCAAATAAACTGCAACGCTCTTAAATAAATAAAAAAGTTATATGTGCACTGTCCCTAAATATGCTTTAGAATTAATATTATGATAGCGTGTGGGTGATACTTTATTGGTCTTTCAAGTCTAAAAATATAGAAACAGCGAAAATTGTGGCATTGATTGCAGCCTCTCTTTAAATTTTTATCACGAGTGAAAGAATACTATAGTTTGTGAAAATGTAGGTTATAAGAAGTATACTATCCTAGTTTAATCTAAAAAAGATTATCAATTTATAAATCTAAAAACTTCCCAACATAGTCAAAATTGTACGATTTTGAGCTGCAGATGATTCTTACATCGTAGAATTGATCAAGATGACTCCGATGACTAACTACAAAATAAATACTTACATCTGATTTGTAGTGCTGCCTCATGTCAGGAATGGGAAAGGAGATGGTAAGCAATCGCAAGTCATGTACTGGGACGACACGTATTTTCTTTTTCAGCTGCTCTGGACCATAAGGATGTCCGGGCCACTCGGGCAAAGTAACGCGTTTGTTCTCAATTGCACCAAACATATTCTCAGCTTTTTCTTGCAGTTCATCTAAAGAGTCTGTAAAATATATAATATATTCAATGAGTACAACATGTTCTGAAAAAAATTCAAATCCAGCGCTTCGTTTCATTGAAGAAGCAGAAATATTTGGGGACTCTCCCCCATTAATTCTGGAAAAAACACAATTTTAAACCTTTAAACATGCACTGATAGAGTCACTTTTAACATATTTTTGGATAATATAGGATTAAATTTTACTTATTAATGATCAAAGTGGATCAAAGAAAATAAAAAAAACACCATTTATTCCTATTTGAATAAATTTCATTAAGGTCACAGTTGTTTTTGACGCAAAAATATCTTCAAGTTAAACTCGCAGTGAAATATGATATCGTATTTAATATTTAAAAACTGAATAAATAGGATTCCTGGTTTTCATATACCAACAATTTATAGAAATATTACTAAAAGAAATTATTGGAAAATATCCACATTTCCACCCTTCTTCCAAACTCTGGTAAAAAATATTTACTGAAATTAGTTTTATATCGCACCTTTGCCGAGGATCACGAGCGACATGATGTTGGACGAGTAGTAAGTGCTGTGGAACTTGAGCAGTGCCTCCCTGACATTAATTCCATTTTTCTTGGGATCTTCGACCAACGTTTGCAAGTTGCCAGTGCTAAATTTACTGTAGGGATGGTCCTTGATGCTGGTGCTCCTTTCCAGCTGGAGTAAACGCCTTGAGTCATCGGCCAAATTTTTTTCATACTCCGAATTGACGGCTTGCACTTCTCGGTCTGTCGCGTCCTCGGTGAAGAGAGGGGCCTTAAAGAACTGAGAAAAACTTAATGCAGGATCATTATTTGTGATTTTTGTTAATTTTAACTCATTATTACATGTCTAATGCGATGGTCAAGTGTTCAAAGGCGACGTCAAAGAAGAAGATCGTGTCTTCGGTGGAGGTGAATGCATCTGAATTGCCGCCATGCTCTGACAAGAACTTTTCGTACTCGTTCTCTCTTGGGTACTTTTCCGTTCCAAGGCGCAGCATATGCTCCAGAAAGTGAGCCAAACCGTTGAGTTCATTGGGATCGCTCATGTAACCTGAAAGAAACAATCAATTGCATAATAAGAGCAGTAAACGTTTTCAAATTATTAAAGGTCTTTTAAGACTTGTTTTTTAAGACTTGAAAAGTACAATGGAATGTAGAGCATGTTAAAGTACACGTTAATCCCGATTTTCAACTCCATATTTTATGAAAAACAAATAACTCCATTTTTTGCTGCTGATAATTATCTGATTATTCAGCAAATTCATGGAATTGTGAAATGAACTTAGAAAAAATATTTTAAAATAAGTCAAAATTTTACATAAGTTTACCGTCGAAGCGTTCGTTCGGATTTTATTGCTTTATACAAATTCCTATCAAATGGAAGGAATTTTGTCACAGCCTCGCTTAAAAACGAGAGCCCCCTTAAAAGGCATACAAACACCTAACCTCACCATTCCAAGCATTGTTCTGATTCTCAAACAGCAAAGAGAACACGTAATTAATGCGCGTTTCAAAATGCAACGCAAGTTGAATTGATAGAATGCCTAGAATAGAATGCCATAACATTCTTTGGTGTTTCATATTCTGAACATATACACCCTATTACAGCTTTTGTGTCACATCGTTGAATAATAATATTTAATAGTATAAAAATTCCTTATAGAGCATAGATAAATAATATTTAGAACATACTTTTAAATATTAAGCACCTTTTATTTGATACACAAAGGTTAAAAATTTTTGCTTTATATGAAATTAATTGCTTGGTTATCCCAACAACACACGCAGGTGTAGTAAAAATAAAGTAATGAATTGATTCACCATTAAATGAGAAAAATGGCTTTCTCATATCTGGAACAACTCATTTCAATATTCATAAAATGATGATTATCACTATAAAATATACTTACCAACGTTAACGGAGAGCGCAGCTGCTGCCTTGTCAGTTTCTGGGTCGCTGATGAGTAATACCCGTAGCTCATTGTCCAAAATTAAGCCCCGGTAATCTCTTTTGTCCTCTTGACTTTTCGTGATGTTTCCGAATATCTGGATCATCGTGGAAACTTTCGCTGTGGAGAGCGGTCTAGAAGAGAGAACTATTTTACGCTGCAAGCTCTTTAAATACGCCAACAAGAGCGCGTGGAAGTCTAAAAATTCTAAAAATTCATTTTGTTACCTGCGCAGAAATTTCACAGCCCTGACAGGAAAATTCCTGATTTTGAGATCGAGAAGGAAACAAATATGCGAAGGTTAAATTTGTAATTTTCTCCTCTTCACGTCCTTACTTTGAAGCAGAATATCTGGTCATTAGCTTTCTGACCGGAGAAATCAATGCTCTGCATCGGTTCCATCCGGTTTATCCATGCTGAATTTGATAATGAAAAAATAGATTTCCTGCATGGCGTTCTATATATACAACATTTATATAGTCTTTTTCACCCAAATTTTCTCAAGTTATCCCTATTTTGCTAAAAGTTTGAAAACGGGTGGTTCAAATTGAATAAACAAAAATATCAAACTGGGAAATGCTTTTCTTGCATACCTTCTCCGGTGCTGTGTCAACATGAATAGATCTACGCATGAAGGATAATTTGACCTGATTATTGACATGAGGAGATTGGTTGGGTATACGAAAATTTATGGCTCAGGAGAAAAATAAAGTGAATATTTGTCCGGAATATTGGTCTTATCTCGGGTGCAGAAAGGAGAGCAAAGGGTGTAGCTTGCCCACCGAAACTATGCAGCATGCGTGATTTGGCAGTATGGGACGAATGTCTAGTGTTTCAAAAGAGTCCTCGGTGCGGGGGCAAAAGGCCCTTGAGTGGGCTGGGTCCCTGTGCGGCCTGATGCGCCCATATTTTCCGTTCGCGATATTATTGGGACCAGGGTTTCAGAATTCGTGCTAGTACATTGCGCGCCCTTCCAAGTCCTCGGAAAGGGATAAAAATAAAAATATTTTACTGTTTGAAATGGTCGTGTTCACCTTTGCCAAATGCAAAGGAAAAAAAGCGCGACTGGCCAAATCTGTTCTTGCTGGTTAATTTGAAGTTTATAATTTTAAAAATATAAACACATTACATTTGCTCAAAATAAATCAGTGTTTAATTTTCTCTCGTTAATACCTTTAAGCATCTCACGTCTATAAATTGGTCTCTTGACATTGAAGGTAGCTATTTGTTCGGGAATTTCAATTTTGTTATATGCGGACTGCTTCGAGTCAAATACGCGAAATATATTTAATTTTTTTTTACTGAATTTCCCTTTTTTAATAGATCTCTGATATTTCAACCATAAAATTTATAACTCACTCTAGATTATTTAATTGTTCGCACTTTGTGTTGACAAATATTTCTGATACAAAGGTAAATCAGTTTTATTTCTTTCGATCATTGCAGGTTTGCTTTAAGCCAACATTGTACGAGTGTGTAATTATTTTAATTAAATAGATAGAAAATGCTATACAGAAATGAATGGTATTTTTAATTTTTTCTTGGCAATAAATGCAAAAAACACGTGGAACGTATTTCATATGACCGACGTTGCTAATGTAAAAAGTTTGGCTTTAGAACCTTGCGGCCTGTGATGAGCATAAGGTTGGAGCAGCGGTAAGGTCGACAGACCACTCTTGATGCTGCAGATGTCGTCGATTCGCGTTGGCTGCAACACATTCAATCAATTATTAATAAATTATTTTCTTTGGTATAAAAATTAAGAAATACCTTGCTGACGACCGACAACGGCTCAAACTCGTCAATCTCAGCGCCAGCAGATCCAGTCGCAGCGAGCCCTCAAACTTGAACAGTGTAAAAAAAAACGTTTTTGGTAAAATTAGTGACTCGGACTGTATGGTTCTGATTTGGCTAAATAACGAAATGAAATTGATGCCTATCAAATGCCGCGTCGAGTGGTGAGTCACTCAACCCGGGATCAACGGGGCACTTCGGGCCTCGTGGGCCAGTCAAAAATAAAACAATCGTCGTTTTCCTTTGGTATTAATACTTTTGCAATGCACCTGTGGGCCCAAATGGGCCGGAATTTGTCCACTTCGATTTATGTCTTGAAGAGAGCTCTACCGAGTGCGCGGGTTTTTCCGAAATTCGGTTTCATCGATTGTCAGGGGTGAAAAAGGCGAAATTTCAACCTCCGTAAAATCTTCCCCTTCAGGATGCGAGCGCATAAAGCGACAAACCTATGTTTTCGATCAGGGTGCTGAACGGAAACAAAATAAAAAGTAAAGTGTCGGCAGCACACGTATTAGTAATGGGTAATTTTGGTATGCAAAATCGATAAGTGCACGCATCAAGATAGTTTGGGTCAAACGTTAAAATCTGTTATCACATATATGCAAAAAAGTTATTGATTGAATTAAGAAAATATAAATATAAAACTTTAAGTTAAATAAAGATAAATATAACTTTTTGATCATACAGTTGAAAACTTTAGGGTTCGATCTTGATTGCTTTTGTTTTAAGGTTGTAAAGCCTGGTGCGTGATTCCTTAAACCTATACATGCCTAAAATATCTGTGTTTTTGTAGTTCGTTTCAGACGTACGGATATGCACTGGGTATAGTTACTTGTTAGTTACCATACTGAATCCACGACAAAACTAATTTAGATTCTAAAAAAGTGAATTGCATAAGAGGATCAAAATTTATTTGTACAAGACTATAGGTAAAATGTGTAATATAAGTTTTTGCTAAACTTTTGCTTTGGAGCCTTGTGGCTTGTGATATGCAGAAGGCTGGGGAAGCGGAAAGGTCGACAAGTTGCTCTTGAAGCTTTCGATATCCTCGATCCACGTTGGCTGCAACACAAAATTAATGAAAATAAAAATATTAATACTTGTGCATTAGGGTTTACTATAGAATTGTTCCATCCTTCAAACAAAGCAAACCGCGAAAGATAAAAAAACATACTAACGCGCGAATTCAGGAAAAGAAGATTAATAATTTATGCACTACACAGAAATTCAATTTAAAAGGAAAAAGGTTCAAGATAAAATGGAGATACATATTTGAAGGTTGAAAATGGCGGATTTTTGTGATTTTTTTGAAAATTTGATCTTGAAATTTAAACTTTTGCAAATTGTTAGACCAGTTGGTTTAAAATAATGTTAGATACATTTAGCTATGTTCGATCAAATTATGAAAGAGTGTTGTAAAAATCATATTGTCTGAAATTCAGGAAATTCTCTGTTAAGTAGAAAAAAGTGAAAATACCTCTCGTACGGCCAACAACGTCTCAAAATCGTTCATTTCACTATCAGCGCCAGCATTTCCAGCGCCTCCCTCCGCGGTCGACAACACGTGGATCGCCAGCTTTCGCCTTTTGGCACCTTCGGGGTGGATGTGATCATTGTAAAAATGAATCACATCGTCCTTGGTGATTTTCCTGAGAGATTCGACCTCGATATTGTCCCGGTCAAAGCAGTACGTTTGGTCGGAAATTTCGGTCCAGTATCGACTCGTTAGGTTTTTCATCTTCTTGGGCTTCTCCAGCCGCAGCGCAGCCAGGGCTTGTTTGTGCCGTTCAAACTTCTCGTCGCTCATTTCCTCGAGGTACGACTTCATGCTCAGCAGAAACTCCTCAATTTTGTGGTCCACGTAATCTGGGTGCTTGAGTGATGTAATCTCGATTCTCACACATTGGCCCGTAATGACGTAGCTATGACGTATATCCACGCTGTAACCCAGCTGCTCCTGTAATTAGAATTATGAGCAAACTTGTGTGTAATTATTTTACAAGGTACTGCTTATACCGTATGAAAAATGATAGAATACTAGGTTAGCCAGCATAAATCATCAAATATGTAGATGATATTATAAGATCAGGATGGAACGGTCAATAAATATTTAGTCAAAATCTTAAAATCGCAGGAACACAATTTGTTTTGACGCAATGCATATGAGAAACCATTCAATAATAATCTATTAGAAAAAATGACGCATAGGTATAATTACATTTTGGAGAGAATCTCGCTGAGAGTACAAAAACTCTGGTTTTTCAGAGTTAATTTTTTTCATATATATATACACACACACACATAAATATTTGGCGTTTATCAATTTATATACAGACTTAAAACAATTAGGTCCTTTGATTTTAAGATTTCGAGTAAATTTGAACGACTTTGAGACCTCTAACTTTGATTTTGGCTATCCATTTTTACTGCCTATATATCTAATTGTTCCTGAGGCAGCGAATCGTTGGTCTCATTGGCCTTCTAGAAGCCGAATATGAACGTCAAAAGCCCGCAATTCTTTGCCCTTTTAAAATAAGTAATTTTTTATTTAAAGAAATAAAAAAAATACTTTTAGGCCAACCTTCTACCTAGGGCCTATATATATTCTTATATTCGTTGACACTTGCCAACTACCATGGTCTCCTTGATATAAATTCACTTGTACGAAAAGCAGTTAAAGCAGAAATTTTTTTTGAATTTATAATGAAAACAATTAAAATTTTCATAGATTGGCACGGCGTTAAACCTTTGACCTCTCATTTAGTGTTCATTCGACAAGACTCGACTCACGGAATCCAAAGAACACCTTTCATTTCGAATTATTGTAAGTAAAAGGTGACTTTCAAGATACAACTTCACAGCCCCAGTATACAATGAAAAAATCTAGCATCTCTATTAATTATTCGAACACGAAAATTAACTGACTTTGGTCCTGAGCTCGTTGAAGCACGGTTCGCTGGCGAGTTTGACGAACAACTCAAGCTGCATTTTGCTCTCTGTGCTTTTTGGCGGACACTGCAGGTGAAAGACGACGCAAGAAGTTTTGTACCTGGCATTTCTCGCTTCATAAACATAGTTGCACCCTGCCAAATTCATCAAAATGAGAAAGTAAAAAAAAACTAAGGGAATTACATACCATCATTCAGCATAATATCACAGGGACGCTGCAAATGCGACGGCAGCATATTTTTTGGAAGGTTTCTTTCAATCACTTCGATCAGTTTCTGGGCTGCTGCTTTGTTCGCGTTGCCGTGGATCAGGCACTCAATGTGCATAATGGAGAAGAATTGCTGGATGAACCTCTCCAGGCCTTCGGCGGACACATCTGGAAAATCGGGTAAGTTGAAATATCTTCCTGACTAGGAAAAAGTTTGGTCAATAATAAATATATTGAATATGGGTTGCGGACTAGGTGATGCTTTTTTTTAAAAAAAAATTAGCTGTCAAATCTAGCGAATTTTAGGGGTTTAATATATTGCAGATTTCTTTCAAAATGGGTGATCTCTCCTGGTAGCGTGCAACCTACGAAAACTAATTAATACACATGCGTCCCATATGCGCAATAACATTTGGGCGCGTGTGTTACTAGCCGGGGTCTTTTATCGCCGCGTGAAATTAATTTGCACAGCATGCTGGAAAAAAGGTAGCGAGTCGGGAAGCCGAAAGTAAACCTCCAAAGTCAGGATGCACTCTTTATTGCTCAAAGTGACTCTCGTGCGATGAATCGAGTTGTGCAAAACCTTACTGCAATGCAAGATAGTTTAATTTAAGCGCAAATCAGCCTCAGTTGGCCCTCAAACGTGCTCGGATTATTCTTATTGGTCACGCAAAGCATGTGCTAAGCAAAATGGCTTGGTTTGAACAATTTCACAATCAATTTAAAAAGTTCTGCATGACAGATTCATCAAATTTTTTAACCTTTTCTAGGTCTCCAATAGATAATATATTAATTGGTTGAAATTTGCTTAAGGAATTATTTAGCTTAGTTAAAAATTTAATAAGACCGGTAAATTTAGGGCATTTCAAGCCCCAAGCCTTTAACAAAGCTATATTGGCAAATCTTTCCTGCCGAGTATTTTAAATTAAAGGAACATTCCCAAAAGACCAAACTGACGTACCGATTGGTCCAAGAATATAAAACCATTTGTAAAATACCAAGAAGGGTGATGAACAAAAACTATGGTCTACTAATCGATTTTCGTTCAATTTCCCATAAAGATTTCATATCGTCATAGCTCAAAATAAACAATCCAAATTTAAATAAAAGCAGCTAAAAATTTTGCATTTCAATTATTATTCTTATCGGGTACAATGCATACCAGTAAGTGGTTAAAAAAATCTCACTTACATTCTTGAATATCCGAATAATCTCTATGAAGCCATTTGTTCTCCCGCAAGCACACAGATTCATAGTGAGATGCCTGCTTGTTTGGGAACCACGTGGAAAACTCCTTCAGATACCGCACGTGACAAAGAAAAAATTATTCAAGATTAAGACAAAAGAGGAAAGTGAAGCATACGTGTTCCTTTACAAACTTGTAGTATTTCCCTCTGATATCCAATTTGATCAGCTTGTTGAGCACTTTATCAAGAAAATTTTCTTGCTTGTCGTGGAAGCCCTCAATTTTCACCTTTTAAATCCAATTCAGGAATCATTTTAAAACAAATTGTCTCTGCTTACCAACAAGCCAGAACTGTGACTCATGATATAACACTTGAGACCCGCAAGGTTGGCGTCGCACAAATACACAAACAGGGCGCTATTAACAAGTCCCACGTACATAAATACATAGTACGACGCGATGGGGTTCAAATTCGCAAATGGACTGAAAATTTAAAACAAACAGTTAAGCTTACAAATTGAGATAATATATGGAGCGTAGAATGCCTAGTAATATCCATTATCAGGTTTAATTTTGGGAGGAGAAATTCGTCATCCTTCTTGTGCCACACTCGAACAAATGGCGTCTCATGAATGATAGATGGATGCGGTGGCGGCTGCAATAAAAAGTAATTATTTAAGGGAAGTTGTAAAAATGGAGTTCAAATAAGCAAGCATATTCGAACTTCAAGAAAATATTAAGCCCGCGAAATACATTTACCAAAAAATTATATATTGGAGGCTTATTAATGTCATGATTTACAATATTTTTGTAGAAAAAATTGCTACAATTACTTAAGTTTTATGTAATTTTTCAAATCATTCAAACAGATAATAGTTGCCAGAGTAAAAAATATGAATGCTGAATCACTTAACCATTAAAATACTGAAGAACGATAAGAATAAATATTGGAAAATCACGATGACGGTAAAAACAATAATTCTTTATTAAAAAAAATGAGCTAAAAATGTCATCCGCATAATAGTATAATGATGCCTGTTTACACATTTCTGGATATATTAAACTATACTAATATCACTCTAAATTGTCGAGCGAAACTGTATTTAAGAATACAGTATACTCCCTTAAAAAAACTTTTCTGTTCGTAGATTAAAGTTTTAGTTTTTTTTCTTAATATTTTCTGAAATATATATAAATAAGTATAGATTGACCAGCACAGAAACTCACACTATCATCATCTGGCAAAATATCTAAGTTGCTTGGAATGAACTCGTTCTTTTCGGGCAGCTTCAGCTCTTCAACCGGCTCAGCATTCTTCCAATTTTCAATCAGCTCAGTTGGAATGTCTTCGATTTTGTACTTGGTTCCGTACCATTTCTCAGTCTGGTCAGCATTTTTCTCAAAATGCTTAGAAAAAATGAAAATCCTGTTTTGAAGGATAGGTTAACATTTTCTCAGAACATCAGAAAAAGGTGACCAACCTGCAGTTATTTGGCGTAAGCATATCCATCAGTTCACTAAGCAATTTTGGATTAAACTCTGACAATAAATACTCTGCAGTCAGCACATCCTCTATCGGGTATTTCTTTGGAAAAGGGAAAACTGACATTTAAATTTATGTTCGCATTCAAAACGTAAACTCACCAGTAGGTCTTCAACCAGGTTGACAACGTATTTCAAAGCAGTTTCCTTGCCTTTGAACCGGAAACCCAATTTTCTTATTTTCGCGTACTCATTGAAAATTTTTTTATGTCGTGGGCTCTCTTTTCGAAGCAAATTGATATACTAAAAGTTACGATAAGTAAATGTGTACATTTTTAATAAAATAATAATTGCGAGAGGGTTTAAAAACCTGGAAAACGAAATCAATGACGTGGTCAACGTTCTTAAGACCTTCTTCAGTCAGATTAATAATCAGATCGAACAAATAAAAAATTTGACTGGCCGCATGAGGATCGTAGTAAGCTTTGAGATTAAACATCAATACTCGCACTCCCAAGACGTACTGCAAGCTACCGCTGCTTTTGTGATCAAGAAGGTAGGCCAAGTACTGAATTGGCTGAAAGCAATAAAAAAATTGGTTAATTTTTAATATTTCTGCTAGCAGCATAACTCAAAAACGTTGCACATATTTTAAATATTTTCTGCTAGTCTTTCTAGCACGTTTATTGAAAAGGATTTCCGCAAATTATTTAAAATCGTCCCCACAAAATAAAAAAATATGTGTAAAATAAAAGGAATCTTTTGTTTTGAAATGCTTAATCAATTGCGCAAAATAATTTTACAAAAAAGCGCACCATAGTTTTTAAGATTGAATTTTCACTGTAATTTTCACACGTTTCTTACAAAGACGCTTGGGATAGTTTCACGGCATTTTTCTATCAGCGGGTTATTACTTTCGCTAAACACCTATTTGAAAATATATACTAACGCCTGACTTGTACTGCTGACTCTTATCCACGATGCGAAAGCTGATTCTAAGCGAATTTACCAGTGTAATTGGCACAGCCAGTATTTTCTTTTTCAGCTGCTCTGGGCCAAGAGGATGTCCGGGCCACACGGGCAGAGTGACGCGTTTGTTCTTAATTGTTCCAAACAATTTAACAGCTGTATTTTGCAGTTTTGCTAAAGAGTCTGTAAAATATATTTTATATTCAATGAATACAACATGCTGGGAAATTTATTCAAATCCATAGCGTTTCGTTTCATTGAAGAAGCAGAAACTTTTGGAAAAAACACAATTTTAACCTTTAATCATGCACTGAGAGTTACTTTTAACATATTTGGATAATATAGGATTTAATTTTACTTATTGATGATTTCTGGTTTTGAGATATACCAAAAAATATAGAAAATTTGGTGATAAAGAAATTACTGGAATATATCCACATTTCCACCCTTCTTCCAAACACTGGTAAACAATTTTAACTGATATTATTTTTATATCGCACCTTTGCCGAGGATCACGAGCGACATGATGTTGGACGAGTAGTAAGTGCTGTGGAATTTGAGCAGCGCCTCCCTGACATTAATTCCATTTTTCTTGGGATCTTCAACCAACGTTTGCAAGTTGCCAATGCCAAATTTACTGTAGGGATGGTCCTTACTGCTGGTGGTCTTGTCCAGCTGGTGTAATCGATATGAGTCATTGGCCAAATTTTTTTCATACTCTGAATTGACGGCTTGCACTTCTCGGACTATCGCGTCCTCGGTGAAGAGAGGGGCCAAAAATAACTGAGAAAATCTTTCACCAGGATCATTGTTTGCGACCATATTTCAATTTTACTCATTATTACATGTCTAATGCTCTATTCAAGTGCTCAGGGGTGACGTCAAAGTAGTGGGTCGTTTTTCCCATGGTGGTGTAAGCGTTCGCAATGCCGCCATGCTCTGCAAAGAACTTTTTGTACTCGTTCTCGATGGGGAACTTTTCCGTTCCTAGAAAAAGCATGTGCTCCAGAAAATGAGCCAAGCCATCGAGTCCATTGGGGTCGCTCATGTAACCTGAAAGAAACAATCATTTGCATATTGAGATCATTAACATTTTCAAATAATTATATCGGGCCATGAGCGTTTTGTTTGATTTTTAATGCTTGAAAAGACCAATGGAATTTAAAGGAAGTCCTTGTTAAATCCTATATCGGACGCTCCATAGTCTATGAGAAATAAATCATTCCATATTTATCTGTTTCTCTGGCAAAACCGTGGTATACTGATCAGTTTTAATAAAAAATTTGAAAATGCGTCTAATTTTAAAGTTTATTTTCAAAGCGTTTTTTCAAGGCTTTTTAATGCTCTACAAATTCTTCCCAAATATAAGGAATTTTGTCACTGCTTAGAATTAAACGAGAGCCCGACTAAGGCATACACACACCAAAAACTTCACCATTCCAATCATTGTTGTGATTCTCAAGAAGCAAAGAGCACACGTAATTAATGCGTGATTCAAAATGCAACGCAAGTTGAATTGATAGAATGTCTATAGAATTGTTCAACATAACATATTCTGTAGTGTTTCATGTCCTCATTGAAAATATACACTCTTTCCGCTTTTATATCACACATATCTTTGAAGGTCTACAATAAAATTCAATATAGTCTAAAAACTCCGAATAGAACATAGATATAATAGTTAATGTCATTAAAAACTTTTTTTAAAAAACACTTTGAAATAAGGATACTTTTATACAGAAAAGTTACATATATTTACTTTAGAGGAAATTGGTCGCTTGTTTATCGCAACATCACACGCAGGTCTAATAAAATATAATAATGAATTGATTCGCCAAGAAATGAGAAAAATGGCTTTCTCACTATACAATATATAATTACCAACGTTAACGGTGAGTGCAGCTGCTGCCTTGTCAGTTTTTGGGTCGCTGATGAGTAATACCCGTAGCTCATTGTCTAAAATTAGGCCTCGGTATTTTCTTTTGTCCCCTCGACTTTTCTTGATTTTATTGAATATCTGGACCATCGTGCAGAGCGGTCGAGAAGAGAGAACTATTTTACGCTGCAAGCTCTTTAAATATTCACCAACAAGAGCGTTTGGAAGTTAAAAAATTCTAAAAATTTATATAATTACCTGCGCAGCAATATCACAGCCCTGACAGGAAAATTCCTGATTTTGAGATCGAGAAGGAAACAAATATGCGAAGGTTAAATTTGTAATTTTATCCTTTATTATTGACGTTTAACATCAGTTTCTTGTTTTTTCAGGTAAATATAAAGTAAATAATTTTTAAAATACGCAATACATGTTGCTTCAGTAAAAAACCAGTGTTAAATTTTCCCTCGTTAAAATAACTTGAATTATTTCACGTCTATTTCGGCCCCTTCACATTTCAGTAGCACAAATATATTAATCGGGAAATTATTTTTCGTCATTTGGGGATCCCATATTGATGAACTTCTTTGAGTCAAACACATGCGATTATATTGATTTATTTTACTGAAATTTCCTTATTTTAAAATAGATCTCTGATATTTCAATCATAAAAATTATGAGCTCGCTCTGGAATATTTAATTGTTCGCAATTCAAGTAAAAATATTGTTTTGTGGCTGATAATGGGGTAAGTCTTCAGTGCACTTTAAATCAGATTTAATTTCTTTCAATCTTTGCAGGTTTGCCCCAGTAACTATTATCGTGTGTGTAATTAATTATTTATGAATAAATAGAAAATGGTATACGGAAATGAATGGTATTTTTATTGTAATTTATTGCACTCTCTTGGCAATAAATGCAAAAAGGTTAAAAAACGTGGAACATATTTTATATGACCGACGTTGCTAACGTACAAGTTTGGCTTTAGAACCTTGCGGCCTGTGATGAGCAAAAGGTTGGAGCAGCGGTAAGGTCGACAGACCACTCTTGAAGCTGCAGATGTCATCGATTCGCGTTGGCTGCAACACATTCAATCAATTAATAAATTATTCTCTTTGGTAAAAATGAAGAAATACCTTGCAGACGATCGACAAGGGTTCGAACTTGTCAATCTCAGCACCAGCAGATCCAGCGCCTTCCTCCGCGGTTGACAACACGTGGACCGCTAGCTTCCGCCTTTTGGCCCCCTCGGCGTGGATGTGCTCATTGTAAAACTTAATCACGTCGTCCTTGGTGATGGTCTTGAGAAAGTCGACCTCGATATTGTTCCGGTCAAAGCAGTACGTTTGCTCGGTAATTTCGTCCCAGAATAGATTCGTCAGTTGAATCATCTTCTTGGGCTTCTCCAGCCGCAGTACAGCCAGGGCTTCTTTGTGCCTTTCAAACTCCTCGTCGCTCATTTCCTCGAGGTACGACTTCATGTTTAGCAGGAACTCCTCAATTTTGTGGTCCACATAGATCGGATGCTTGCACGACTGCACCAAGATTCTCACGCCTTGACTCGTCACATTGCGATGAAGGTCCAATTCCACAATGTAGCCGAGCTGCTCCTGTAATTTAAATGCGTAAATTTAATGGAATTATCTGAATTTGTTGGATCTTATTAATTTATAGTATATTTCCTGAATTGTCTTTTTGGCAAAAATTGGCTAAAAGTTGGGAAGTATAAAAATAAAATAATTTAAGTAGAAAACACATCCACGCCTTGAACTTTAAAATTTTAAGACTTAAATTTTCAAAATTAGAATAACACCTATGGTAAAAAAAGTGTTTCAGAAGTAAAATAACCTATTTAATTTTTAGCCAAAAATTGGAATCGAGTTAAAAAAGCAAATAAAATTGCCTTGGTTTTAACCACCCTGCCTAAAACCAGCTGGTCAAAATGGGAACATTGAAAAGAGAACTGCTTTCTCGTGACATAGAGCTATGGGCATAAGCCAAAACAAGTAAAACAAAATAATGACGAAATATAGCTTGTACTGCAATTCAAAACCTGCGTTTCTAGTTTTTAGCGTTGTTCTGTTTTTCAGGAGTAAAAAAGTGAGAATTCTCCAGTTGCAAAAGATCTTAAACGCTAAAAAAAATGACTGACTTTGGTCCTGAGCACGTCGAAGCAGTGTTCGCTGGTGATTTGGACGAACAACTCAAGCAACATGTTGCTCTCTGTTCTTTTCGGCTCGCACTGCAGGTGAACGTCGACGCAAGAGGTTTTGTGCTTTTCATTTGTTACTTCGTAAACATAGTTGCTCCCTGCCAGAATCATAGTATTGATTATTATAAAAACAATTATACAAAGAGTGCAAAATTTAACCATCCTCCAGTTTCATGTCTCGACAACGCAGCAAATGCGGCGGCAACAAAGGCAGCACGTTCTTGGGCAATTTGCTCTCGATCAGTTTGATCAGTTTCTGGGCTGCTGCTTTGTTGGTGTTGCCGTGGATCAGGCACTCGATGTGCATCATGGAGAAGAACTCCTTGATGAAACTCTTAAGGTCATCGAAGGACAGATCTGGAAAAAAGGTAATTTATAAAAGCACTAGGAAACGTGAAGTTATTGCGGCGATCAATTTATAGAATTTGGGGTGCGAATCACGTGAAATGGTCGAAAAGCTATTTTTATCTGTTACGAGGAATTTAAAAGTGACGTAAAATGTGAAAATTATTGCATACCAATGAATTGCCTGGTTCAAATTAAAATATTATTGCTTACATTTTGTAGCTTCCAGTAGTTCAGTTTTAAGCCAACTTTTTTCCACCAAACACGCCGCTTGGTAATGCTTTGCGAGCACGTATGGTTGTTCTGCTGCAAAATTCTTCAGATCCCTTTCATACTAAATCAAGAACAAAAACATAAGTCTAAAAATCTAAGAAAATTCAAGCCTAATTAATACAGATTCCTTGAAAATCTCATAGCATTTCTCGTCAACATCCAAATTGAACAGCGTGTCGAGCACTTTGGTTAGCAGGATGTATAGCTTGTCGTTAAATCCCTCGATTGACACCTGTCAAAAACAGTAAGCATATCTCTAATAAATAATTTCATTAGATTTACTCACCTTCAAGCCATATTCGGAGCTCACAACACCAAACTGGAGAGAAGCCAGGGAGGCGTCGTACGAATATTCAGTCAGGGCGTCATCAACCAAATACAGGTAAATAGCTGTAAAGTGTACCCTGAGCGGGTCCACGTACGCAAACGAACTGACAATTGAAATAAAAATTAGAACAAATTTAAATTTTAGACATGTTGCGTACCTCGTCAGTTCAAAGATCAGGTTTGATTTTGGGAGGAGAAACTCGTCATCCTTCTTGTGCCACACCCGTACAAATTTTGTCTCGTGAATGATCGTTAGATACTTTGAGGGAAAAAAATAGTTTAGATCAGGGTTCGACAATTATGCAATGCGCAAAAATTCACAACTGTATTTTTACACAAAAATCATCAGGTAAAAACCAACGCAGTTTCGAGTTTTTTCCGAATTCAACCCCCAAAAAGATGAATCACATTTCGCGCAAAAAAGTCAAGAATTTAAGAAAATCACGATAAGTGTTAAAATCTTTGGCTTTTGGAAATTCAGCTGTTGTTTTTGGTATTCCACCACAAGGGGAATTTCGATTATCAATATAAATGCATTGTTTCGGACATAAATTAACAAAATTTAAGAAAGAAAAAAACTCTAATAGATTTTCGCAATGCAGTGGGTTTTCATGAAAAATTCGGCTTGTGCGAAACCTGGCAAGGATTGTTTAACAGAATTGCTATGACGCGTTAAACGAAACAAAATTATACGAAAACACATTGTCGAATATCCGACTGGTTATTGTAATAAAGAAGGCGTAATGAAGAAGTTGGCATGGAGGAAAATGTCCGGAATTTCAGTAGAGCACAAATAATTCTAATACAATTTACTTCAGTGATGAATATTGCAAAAAAATAATATTCTGTAAAGTTCTTTAAAACAAAAGTGGAATTTGAAATCACGTGTCTGACAAAAGGACAAAAAGAAACTCACTTTATCATCATCTGGCAAAATATCAAAGCTTCTTGGAATGAACTCGTTCTTTTTGGGCAGCTTCAGCTCTTCGATCGGCTTTGCATTCTTCCACTTTTCAATCAGCTCTGAAGGAATGTCTTCGATTTTGTACTTGGTTCCGTACCATTTCTCAGTCTGGTCAGCAATTGGTTTAAACTCCTTCGATACAATTCTAATCCTGATTGAAGGAAGGAAAAGTTAAACAAAAGTCGGAGCATTTTCCAATAATTTTCAACCTGCAGTTATCTGGAGTGAGCTTTTCCATCACTTGATTTATAAGCTCAGGTTTCCACTCAGATAATAATTTTTCTGCAGTCAGCACATCGTCTATCGGGTATTTCTAGAAAATGGCAAAATTCCCTTTTCTTAAATGTTTAAAAAGCCGCCAACAACTGGCACCACTGTACAATAACAAGAAAAGTTTAAATACAAAAATATAATGTCTTGATTGCTACTTCTACCAATTTTTGTTTTTATTATGAAAATCGAATTATTTTTACGCCAAAGTGCAGATTAGCAGAATTTAATATGAAATTTTGTAGTGAAAATACTCTTAATTTTTAATTAACTGTTGAACTATATCTAATAACAGCTCTGAAAAAGTGTTTAATAATTTATTGTGATTTGACATGAAATTCCAAATGTCAACTTACGAGCAGGTAATCAACCAGGTCGACAACATATTCCCTGGGCGATTCTTTGTCTTTGAACCGGAAACTGATTTTATCAATTTCCATAATTTCATTGAAAATCCATTCCTTTGGATCTTCTTGCCGAAGCAGATTGATATACTAAAAGTTGAAGCGTGATTGATTGATTTTCCACAGAGTTTTGCACTGGAAGAGTACCTGGAAGATGAGATCAACGATGTTGTCAACGTTATCGAGACCCTTTTCAGTCAGATCAACGTTCACAACGAAAAGTGCAATGCCCCTTGCCACTGAGCTGCATCCGGCATTCAGATGACTTGACCAGCCACGCTTTTTCAGAGCAGAGAGCAAGCTGCCGCTGCTTTCGTGACCAATCATGCGGATTAAGTATCTATTTGGCTGAAATCGCAGAAAACGAATAGTTAATAATTAATTAACAATTAGGACTTAACAAGCACTGTGAAGAAAAATTTGTTTCATTTCTAAAGTTTTTAGAACTCCCACTTTTTTCCACTTTGTTTCCAAAAAAAATTGTTGCTAACACAATAAGTGACAAATAGATGTTTGAAACAGCGGGGGCCAGATGTGCGATAAAATTGCGGTTCACACTACGTAAAGCGCACATTTAAAAAGAAGAATAATCATACATTTATATAATTTTTATGTTGATTTTATTTATTTTTTTATTTTTGAGATAAAGGCTCTTAAATAAATAAAAGAGTTTTATGTGCACTGTCCCTAAATATGCTTTAGAATATTATGATAGCGTGTGGGTGATAATTCATTCGTATTCAAGTCTAAAAATATAGAAAGAGTGAAAATTGTGGCATTGATTGCAGCCTCTCTTTAAATTTTTACCACAAGTGAAAGAATACTATAGTTTGTGAAAATGTAGGTTATAAGAAGTATACTATCCCAGTTTAATCTAAAAAATAATTTTACCAATTTATAAATCTAATAACTTCCCAACATAGTCAAATTGACCAATTTTAAGCTGCTTAAAATTCTTACATCGTAGAATTGATCAACAAATCCCGTCCAATGACCATAACTACAAAATAAATGCTTACATCTGATTTGTAGTGCTGCCTCATGTCAGGAATGGGAAAGGTGATGACAAGCGTTCGCGAGTCTTTTATTGGCACAGCCAGTATTTTCTTTTTCAGCTGCTCTGGACCAAGAGGATGTCCGGGCCACTCGGGCAAAGTGACGCGTTTGTTCTCAATTGCACCAAACATCTTCTCAGCTTTCTCTTGCAGTTCGTCTAAAGAGTCTGTAAAATATATAATATATTCAATGAATACAACATGTTCTGAAATAAATTCAAATCCAGCGCTTCGTTTCATTGAAGAAGCAGAAATTTTTGGGACTCTCCCCCATTAATTCTGGAAAAAACACAATTTTAAACCTTTAAACATGCACTGATAGAGTCACTTTTAACATATTTTTGGATAATATAGGATTTAATTTTACTTATTAATGATCAAAGTGGATCAAAGAAAATAAAAAAACGCCATTTATTCCTATTTGAATAAATTTAAGTAAGGTCACAGTGGTTTTTGATGCAAAAATATCTTCAAGTTAAACTCGCAATGAAATATGATATCGTATTTAATATTTAAAAACTGAATAAATGGGATTCCTGGTTTTCATATACAAACAATTTATAGAAAAATTACTGAGAAAGAAATTATTGGACAATATCCACATTTCCACCCTTCTTCCAAACTCTGGTAAAAATTTTTTACTGAAATTAGTTTTATATCGCACCTTTGCCGAGGATCACGAGCGACATGATGTTGGACGAGTAGTAAGTGCTGTGGAACTTGAGCAGCGCCTCCCTGACATTAATTCCATTTTTCTTGGGATCATCGACCAACGTTTGCAAGTTGCCAGAGGCAAATTTACTGTAGGGATGGTCCTTGATGCTGGTGCTCCTTTCCAGCTGGTGAAATCGCCATGAGTCAACGGCCAAATTTTTTTCATGCTCCGAATTGACGGCTTGCACTTCTCGGTCTGTCGCGTCCTCGGTGAAGAGAGGGGCCAAAAAGAACTGAGAAAATCTTTATGCAGGATCATTATTTGTGATTTTTGTTAATTTTAACTCATCTTTACATGTCTAATGCGCTGGTCAAGTGTTGATGGGTGACGTCAAAGAAGAAGATCGTGTCTTCGGTGGAGGTGTATGCATTTGAAATGCCGCCATGCTCTGACAAGAACTTTTCGTACTCGTTCTCGCGTGGGTACTTTTTCGTTCCAAGGAACAGCATATGCTCCAGAAAGTGAGCCAAGCCATTGAGTTCATTGGGATCGCTCATGTAACCTGGAATAGACAATCAATTGCATAATAAGAGCACTAAACGTTTTCAAATTATTATAGGTTCTTTAAGACTTGTTCTTTTAAGACTTGAAAAGTGCAATGGAATTTGGAGCATGTTAAAGTACGCGTTAAACCCGATTTTCAACTCCATATTTTATGAGAAACAAATATCTCCATTTTTTGCTGCTGATATTTATCTGATTATCCGGTAAATTCATGGAATTGTTAAATGAACTTAGATTAAATATTTTAAAATAAGTCGAAGTCTTATTTAAAATAAGTCGAGTTTACCGTCGAAGCGTTCGTTCGGCTTTTTATTGCTTTATACAAATTCCTACCAAATGGAAGGAATTTTGTCACAGCCTCGCATAAAAACGAGAGCCCCCTTGCTTGGTTATCCCAACAACACACGCAGGTGTAGTAAAAATAAAGTAATGAATTGATTCACCATTAAATGAGAAAAATGGCTTTCTCATATCTGGAACTACTCACTTCAATATATATAAAATGGTGATTATCACTATAAAATATACTTACCAACGTTAACGGAGAGCGCAGCTGCTGCCTTTTCAGTGTTTGGGTCGCTGATAAGTAATACCCGTAGCTCATTGTCCAAAATTAGGCCTCGGTAATCTCTTTTGTCCTCTGGACTTTTCGTGATTTTTTCGAATATCTGGATCATCGTGGAAACTTTCGCTGTGGAGAGCGGTCTAGAAGAGAGAACTATTTTACGCTGCAAGCTCTTTAAATACGCCAACAAGAGCGCGTGGAAGTCTAAAAATTCGAAAAATTCATTTTGTTACCTGCTCAGCAATTTCACAACCCTGACAGGAAAATTCCTGATTTTGAGATCGAGAAGGAAACAAATATGCGAAGGTTAAATTTGTAATTTTCTCCTCTTCACGTCAGTTCTTTGAAGCAGAATATCTGGTCATTAGATAATCTGACGGGAGAAATCAATGCTCTGCATCGGTTCCATCCGGTTTATCCATGCCGATTTTGATAATGAAAAAATACATTTCCTGCATGGGGTTCTATATATACAACATGATATTTATATAGTCTTCTTCACCCAAATTTTCTCAAGTTATCCCTATTTTGCTAAAAATTTTTGAAAACGTGTGGCTCAAATTGAATAAACAAAAATATCAAATTTCGTGATTTTTTTCGATGGACACTGTCGGGTCGCTGTGGAGAGCGGTTTAGAAGAGAGAATTATTTTACACTGCAAGCTCCTTCAATACACCAATGAGACCGTGCGGTCTTGAAGAGAAAAAATTACTCTGCATCTGCAAGCTCTTTACATATTCACCAACAAGAGCGCGTGGAAGTCTAAAAATTCGAAAAATTCATTTTGTTACCTGCGCAGCAATTTCACAGCCCTGACAGGAAAATCCTAATTTTGTGAGTGAAATGGATCGAAAGGAAACAAATATGCGAAGGTTGAATTTTTAATTTTCTCCTCTTCACGTCAGTTCTAGAATATCTGGTCATTAGCTAATCTGACCGGAGAAATCAATGCTCTGCATCGGTTCCATCCGGTTTATCCATGCTGATTTTGATAATGAAAAAAATAGATTTCCTGCATGGCGTTCGATATGGGGTTTTCTATTTATTCAACATATTTATAGTCTTCTTCACCCAAATTTTCTCAAGTTATCCCTATTTTGCTAAAAATTTGAAAACGTGTGGCTCAAATTGAATAAACAAAAATATCAAACTGGGAAATGCTTTTCTTACATATACCTTCTCCGGTGCTGTGTCAACAGGAATAGATCTACGCATGACGGATAATTTGACCTGATTATTGACACGAGGAGATTGGTTGGGTATACGAAAATTTATGGCTGAGGAGAAAAATAAAGTGAATATTTGTCCGGAATATTGGTCTATTATCTCGGGTGCAGAAAGGAGAGCAAAGGGCGTAGCTTGCTGGGCAAACCGAAGCTATGCAGCATGCGTGATTTGGCAGTATGGGACGAATGTCTAGTGTTTCAAAAGAGTCCTCGGTGCGGGGGCAAGTGGCCCTTCAGTTAGCTGGGTCCATGTGCGGCTTGGTGCGCCCATGTTTTCCGTTCGCGATATTATTGGGACCAGGGTTTCAGAATTCGTGCTAGTACATTGCGCGCCCTTCGAAGTCCTCGGAAAGGGATAAAAATAAAAAATATTTTACTGTTTGCAATGGTCGTGGTCACCTTTGCCAAATGCAGAAGGAAAAAAAGCGTGATTGGCGAAATCTGTTCTTGCTGGTTATTTTTTTTTGCTCTTTTTATCCCTGTCCGAGGACCGGAGGACCGGGAAGGGCGCGCACTGCACTAGCACGAATGCTGAAACCTGGGTCCCAATAACACCGCGAACGGATAACATGGGCGCATCAGGCCGCACAGGGACCCAGCCCACTCAAGGGCCACTTGCCTCTGCACCGAGGACTGCATTGAAACGCTAAACATTTGTCCCGTGAAGCCAAATCACATAAATATGCTGGAAAGGTGCAAAGCAGCAAGTAGCGAGTCACCTCCCAGCCCGTTGAGCTATTTGAGCAATTCGAGTCACTAAACTAACCACTTTTTGCCATTTCTGACATTGGGTAGCTAGTATTAGATCTCCGAACTGTTCAAATACCTCTCATTGCTTTGACACTCCTGAGAGTGCCTTAACAATGCGAGCCAACGGGCTTGGTTAATTTGAAGTTTATAATTTTAAAAATATAAACACATTACATTGGGTCAAAATAAATCAGTGTTTAATTTTCTCTCGTTAATACCTTTAAGCATTTCACGTCTATAAATCGGTCCCTTGACATTGAAGGTAGCTATTTGTTCGGGAATTTCAATTTTGTTATTTGCAGACTGCTTCGAGTCAAATACGCGAAATATATTTGATTTTTTTACTGAATTTCCCTTTTTTAATGGATCTCTGATATTTCAACCATAAAATTTATAACTCACTCTAGATAATTTAATTGTTCGTTGTTTGTGTTGACAAATAGTTCTGGGGCTGATACAAAGGTAAATCAGTTTTATTTCTTTCGATCATTGCAGGTTTGCTTTAAGCCACCATTGTACGAGTGTGTAATTATTTTAATTAAATAGATAGAAAATGCTATACGGAAATGAATGGTATTTTTTATTTTTTTCTCGGCAATAAATGCAAAAAGGTTAAACACGTGGAACGTATTTTATATGACCGACGTTGCTAATATAAAAAGTTTGGCTTTAGAACCTCGCGGCCTGTGATGAGCATAAGGTTGGAGCAGCGGGAAGCTCGACAGACCACTCTTGAAGCTGCAGATGTCGTCGATTCGCGTTGGCTGCAACACATTCAATCAATTACTAAATTATTTTCTTTGGTAAAAATGAAGAAATACCTTGCTGACGACCGACAACGGCTCAAACTCGTCAATCTCAGCGCCAGCATTTCCAGCGCCTCCCTTCGCGGTTGACAACACGTGGACCGCTAGCTTCCGCCTTTTGGCCCCCTCGGGGTGGATGTGCTCATTGTAAAACTTAATCACGTCGTCCTTGGTGATGGTCTTGAGAAAGTCGACCTCGATATTGTTCCGGTCAAAGCAGTACGTTTGCTTGGTAATTTCGTCCCAGAATATTTTCGTCAGTTGTTTCATCTTCTTGGGCTTCTCCAGCCGCAGTACAGCCAGGGCTTCTTTGTGCTTTTCAAACTCCTCGTCACTCATTTCCTCGAGGTACGACTTCATGTTTAGCAGGAACTCCTCAATTTTGTGGTCCACATAGATCGGATGCTTGCACGACTGCACCAAGATTCTCACACCTTGACTCGTCACATTGCGATCAAGGGTCAATTCCCCAATGTAGCCGAGCTGCTCCTGTAATTTAAATCCGTATTTTTAATAAAATTGTTTGATTCAATTTTTTAGATCTTATTAATTTATAGTATATTTCCTGAATTGTCTCTTTGGCAAAAATTGGCTAAAACATGGGAAGTAAAAAAATAAAATAATTCCACACCTTGAATTTTAAAATTTTAAGACTTCAATTTTCAAAATTAGAATATCACCTATGGTAAAAAAGAGAGTGTTTCAGAAATAAAATACCCTATTTATTTTTTAGCCAAAAATTGGAATCGAGTTAAAAAAGCAAATAAAATTGCCTTGGTTTTAACCACCCTGCCTAAAACCAGCTGGTCAAAATGGGAACATTGCAAAGAGAACTGCTTTCTCGTGACATAGAGAAACCGAGTAAGCCAAAACAAGTATAAGAATAATGACGAAATATAGCTTGTGCTGCAATTCAAAACCTGCGTTTGTAGTTTTTAACGTTGTTCTGTTTTTCAGGAGTAAAAAGGTGAGAATTATCCAGTTGCAAAAGATCTTAAAGGCCCACTTTGACGAAAATTTTGAGCACACAAATCGATTCCTGAGGGTCGAATTAGGTAAATTTGATATTTTTCCGACCAAAAAGTTCAGCGTGACGTGTGCGTAGCACTCGCGGAACTTTTTTTTCCGCCAAATAATATGAACCTTTTGTGCGCGAACTACGCATGCGTCAGATCTGGTGGGGCGGCCGGCCAGCCGACGCACATTATTTTCTCTCGCCGCTCATCTGCTGACAAGATGCGAAGCACATATTTATTTCCCCCTCTCCATCTGCGTCCGCTGGCTGGCTGCCCCACCAGATCTGACGCATGCGTAGTTCGCGCACAAAAGGTTCATATTATTTGGCGGCAAAAAAAGTTCCGCGAGTGCTACGCACACGTCACGCTGAACTTTTTGGTCGGTAAAATATCAAATTTACCTAATTCGATCCTCAGGAATCGATTCGTGTGCTCAAAATTTTCGTCAAAGTGGGCCTTTAAACGCTAAAAAAAATTGACTGACTTTGGTCCTGAGCACGTCGAAGCAGTGTTCGCTGGTGATTTGGACGAACAACTCAAGCAGCATGTTGCTCTCTGTTCTTTTCGGCTCGCACTGCAGGTGAACGTCGACGCAAGAGGTTTTGTGCTTTTCATTTGTTACTTCGTAAACACAGTTGCTCCCTGCCAAAAATCATAAACGTTATTATAAAAATATTCAAACAAAGAGAGCAGAATTTTACCATCCTCCAGTTTCATGTTTCGACAACGCAGCAAATGCGGCGGCAACAAAGGATTCACATTCTTGGGAAATTTGCTCTCGATCACTTTGATCAGTTTCTGGGCTGCTGCTTTGTTCGCGTTGCCGTGTATCAGGCACTCGATGTGCATCTTGGAGAAGAACTCCTTGATGAAACTCTTAAGGTCATCGAATGACAGATCTGGAAAAAAGTAATTTTATAAAAGCACTGGGAAACGTGAAGATATTGAGGCGATCAATTTTAGAGAAATTTGGGTGCGAATCACGTGAAATGGTCGAAAATTTATTTTTATCTGTTACGAGGAATTTAAAAGTGACGTAAAATGTGAAAATTATTGCATACCAATGAATTGCCTGGTTCAAATTAAAATATAATTGCTTACATTTTGTAGCTTCCAGTAGTTCAGTTTTAAGCCAACTTTTTTCCACCAAACACGCCTCTTGGTAATGCTTTGCGAGCACGTATGGTTCTTCTGCTGCATAATTCTGTAGATTCCTTTCATACTAAATCAAGAACAAAAACAAAAGTCTAAAAAATCTAAGTAAATTCAAGCCTAAAATAAATACAGATTCCTTGAAAATCTTATAGCGTTTCTCGTCGACCTCCAAATTGATCAGCGTGTCGAGCACTTTGGTTAGCAGGATGTGTTGCTTGTCGTGCAATCCCTTGATTTTCACCTGTCAAAAACGGTTAAGCTTTTATCTAATAAATAATTTCATTAGATTTACTCACCTTCAAGCCATATTCGGAGATCAGAACACTAAACTTGAGAGAAGCCAAGGAGGCGTCGTACGAATATTCAGTCAGGGCGTCATTAACCAGATCCACATAAATATGCAAAAAATTTACGCTGAGCGGGTCCAAGAACGCAAACGGACTGACAATTGAAATAAAAATTAGAACAAATTTAAATATTAGACATGTTGAATACCTCGTCAGTTCAAAGATCAGGTTTGATTTTGGGAGAAGAAACTCGTCATCCTTCTTGTGCCACACCCGAACAAATTTTGTCTCGTGAATGATCGTGAGATACTTTGAGGGAATAAAAATAGTTTAGATCAGGGTTCGACAGTTTTGCAATGCGCAAAAATTCACAAATGGATTTTTATACAAAAATCATCTGGTAAAAAACAACGCAGTTTCGAGTTTTTTCCGAATTCAACCACCAAAAAGATGAATCACATTTCGCGCAAAAAAGTCAGAAATGTAAGAAAATCACGATAAGTGTTAAAATTTTTGGCTTTTGGATACCCAGCTGATGTTTTTGGTAATCCACCACGAGAATTTTCGATTATCAAAATAAATGAATTGTTTCGGACAAAAATTAACAAAATTTAAGAGAGAAAAAACTCTAATAGATTTTCGCAATGCAGTGGGTTTTCATGAAAAATTAGGGTTGTGCGAAACCTGGCAAGGATTGTTTAACAGAATTGCTATGATGCGATAAAAGAAACAAAATTATACGAAAACACATTGTCGAATATCCGACTGGTTACTGTAGTAAAGAAGGCGTAATGAAGAAGTTGGCATGGAGGAAAATGTCCGGAATTTCAGTAGAGCACAAATAATTCAAATGCAATTTACTTCAGAGATGAATATTGCAAAAAAATAATATTCTGTTAAGTTAACTAAATTTTAAATCACGTGTCTGAGAAAAGGACAAAAATAAACTCACATTATCATCATTTGGCAAAATAGCTAAGCTGCTTGGAATGAACTCGTTCTTTTTGGGCAACTTCAGCTCTTCAATCGGCTTTGCATTCTTCCACTTTTCAATCAGCTCTGAAGGAATGTCTTCGATTTTGTACTTGGTTTCGTACCATTTCTCAGTCTGGTAAACAATACCAGAATCGCCAGAATCCAAGTTCTTCGATACGATTCTAATCCTGATTGAAGGAAGGAAAAATTAAACAAAAGTCAGATAATTTTCCAATTGTTTTCAACCTGCAGTTATCTGGAGTGAGCTTTTCCATCACTTGATTAATTAGCTCGGGTTTCCACTCAGACAATACATATCCTGCAGTCAGCACATCGTCTATTGGGTATTTCTAGAATTGGCAAAATTCACTTAAATGTTTTAAAAGCCGCCAACCACTGGCACCACTGTACTTTTGCAAATTTCTGAGGCTTAAATGCACTCTTCTAATATTGCGGCTACAAATATGCAATAATTCTGCTATCGTGCATTCTATACATAAGCGTAAAAATCTTTAAAATGTTTTATGTGACTTGCTGAAAACTATGATTTCGAGTTGAACAACAAATTTTAAATACAAAAATTCAGGTTCCTATTTGCTTCTTCAAGTTCTTATTAAAAAGCATAACAATTGAAATATTTTCAGTCAGGAATGCCCATAGCAGTAGGATTGAGTCTAAAATGTCGCTGTGAAAATACCAAAAAAATTTAAATTTCTAACCTTTAAATTAACAGCTTTAAAAAGTGTTTAACTAATTGTAATTTGACATTCGACACATAAAATTCCAAAAGTCAACTCACCAGCAGGTCTTCAACCAGGATGTAAACATATCCCACGGGCGAATCCTTGTCTTTGAACCGGAAACTGATGTTATTGATTTCCATGATTTCATTGAAAATCCATTCCTTTGGATCTTCTTGCCGAAGCAGATTGATATACTAAAAGTAGAAGCGTGATTGATTGATTTCCCACAGAGCGTTGCACTGCAAGAGTACCTGGAAGATGAGATCAACGATGTTGTCAACGTTCTCGAGACCCTTTTCAGTCAGATCAACGTTCACAGCAAAAAAGGAAATGTCCCTGGCCACTGGGTTGTATGCGGCGGACAGATGGCTCGACCAGCCACGCTTTTTCAGAGCAGAGAGCAAACTGCCGCTGCTTTCGTGACCAATCAGGTGGATTAAGTACCTATATGGCTGAAATTTCAGAAAACAATTAAAAATTAAATCAAAATTAAGATATTCCAGTCAATGATCAGCAGAAAATAAATAATTTGTTTTGTATCTAAAATATTTAGAATTTATCTATTTGGCTGAAATCGCAGAAAACGAATAGTTAATAATTATTTAACAATTAGGAATTGACAAGCGATGAGAAAAAAAAATTTGTTTCATTTCTAAAGTTTTTAGAATTCACACTTTTTTCCATTTCTGTGAGCCAAAATTAAATAAAAAAATTTTAAAGTTACACAAATAAAATTACAGAAAATAATTCAGCAATTCATGTGGCAATCAATCTCAGCATTTTAATGCTGCTCACTTGAATGTAAACACCTTTCCCAGGGTTAAGGAGAAAATTGTTTTTTCAAAAAAAAAAAAAAAAAAATGCTAACACATTAAGTGACAAATAGATATTTAAAACAGCGGGGGCCAGATGTGCGATAAAATTGCGGTTCACACTGTGGAGATCCAAGATGGCGTCTGAATGTGGGAAACAAAAAGCTCTCTTTGGATTCCCGTTAAAATTTCAAGAGTTGTTTTTACGATCAAAAATACACATTTAGGACAAGTAAAATGCTCACAATATAAACGTAAACTTGGTACTTTTTACACACTTCCACGTGACCGTTTTTTCGTGCCATACTCCACTGGACGCCATATCTGCGCGTCGCACGAATCTGACCCCCGCTGGTTTAAAAATCGTTAAAAATTGATTTCAATAAATAGTGTTTGTTCAACACAGGCACTTTGGAAATTTCAAACTTTATTGACAAAGTCAATTGTTGGATTATTTTCTCATTTCTGATAAATATAAGATCCAAACAAAGGTTGTTCCAAAGTGAATTCAAATTTTTATAATAATATTTACGTAAAGCGCGAATTGAAAAAACGAAAATCAAACATTTACATAATTTTTATGTTGATTTTATCTATGTATTTGCAGATAAACTTCAAGACTCTTCTTAAATAAATAAAAAAGATAGATTTGCACTGTCCCCAAATATGCTTTAGAATATTATGATAGCGTGTGGGTGATACTTTATTGGTCTTTCAAGTCTAAAAATATAGAAACAGCGAAATTTGTGGCATTGATTGCAGCCTCTCTTTAAATTTTTACCACGAGTGAAAGAATACTATAGTTTGTGAAAATGTAGGTTATAAGAAGTATACTATCCCAGTTTAATCTAAAAAATATTATCAATTTATCAATCTAAAAACTTCCCAACATAGTCAAATTGAACGATTTTGAGCTGCAGATGATTCTTACATCGTAGAATTGATCAAGATGACTCCGATGACTAACTACAAAATAAATGCTTACACCTGATTTGTAGTGCAGCCTCATGTCAGGAATGGGAAAGGAGATGGTAAGCGATCGCAAGTCATTTACTGGGACGACACGTATTTTCTTTTTCAGCTGCTCTGGACCATAAGGATGTCCGGGCCACTCGAGCAAAGTGACGCGCTTGTTCTCAATTGTTCCAAACAATTTCACAGCTGTATCTTGCAGTTCATCTAAAGAGTCTGTAAAATATATAATATATTCAATGAGTACAACATGTTCTGAAAAAATTCAAATCCAGCGGTTCGTTTTATTGAAGAAGCGGAAATATTTGGGGACTCTTCCCCATTAATTCTGGATAAACAAAATTTTAAACCTTTAAACATGCACTATGATAGTCACTTTTAACATATTTGGATCATATATAGGATTAAATTTTACTTATTAATGATCAAAGTGGATCAAAGAAAATAAAAAAACGCCATTTATTCCTATCTGAATAAATTTCAGTAAGGTCAAAGTGGTTTTTGATGCAAAAATATCTTCAAGTTAAACTCGCAGTGAAATATGGTTTCGTATTTAATATTTAAAAACTGAATAAATGGGATTCCTGGTTTTCATATACCAACAATTTATAGAAAAATTACTGAGAAAGAAATTATTGGACAATATCCACATTTCCACCCCTCTGCCAAACTCTGGTAAAAAATGTTAACTGGAATTAGTTTTATATCGCACCTTTGCCGAGGATCACGAGGGACATGATGTTGGACGAGTAGTAAGTGCTGTGGAACTTGAGCAGCTCCTCCCTGACATTAATTCCATTTTTCTTGGGATCGTCGACCAACGTTTGCTTGTTGCCTATGTCAAATTTACTGTAGGGATGGTCCTTGCTGCTAAGGCTCCTCTCCAGCTGGTGAAATCGCCATGAGTCATTGGCAAAATTTTCTTTATACTCCGAATTGACGGTTTCTACTTCTCGGTCTATCGTGGCCTCGGTGAAGAGAGGGGCCATAAAGAACTGAGAAAAACTTTATGCAGGATCATTATTTGTGATTTTTGTTAATTTTAACTCATCTTTACATGTCTAATGCGCTGGTCAAGTGTTGATGGAGGACGTCAAAGTAGAAGGTCGTGTTTTCGGTGGAGGTGTCTGCATATGAATTTCCGCCATGCTCTGAAAAGAAATTTTCGTACTCGTTCTCGCGTGGGTTTTCCGATCCAAAGCGCAGCATATGCTCCAAAAAGTGAGCCAAACCGTTGAGTTCATTGGGATCGCTCATGTAACCTGAAAGAAACAAACAATTGCATAATAAGAGCACTAAACGTTTTCAAATTATTATAGGTCTTTTAAGACTTGTTCTTTTAAGACTTGAAAAGTGCAATGGAATTTGGAGCATGTTAAATTACGCGTTAAACCCGATTTTCAACTCCATATTTTATGAGAAACAAATAACTGATATTTATCTGATTATCCAGCAAATTCATGGAATTGTAAAATGAACTTACATTAAATATTTTAAAATAAGTCGAAATTTTACATAAGTTTACCGTTGAAGCGTTCGTTCGGATTTTATTGCTCTATACAAATTCCTACCAAATGGAAGGAATTTTGTCACAGCCTCGCATAAAAACGAGAGCCCCCTTAAAAGGCATACAAACACCTAACTTCACCATTCCAAGCATTGTTCTGATTCTCAAACAGCAAAGAGAACACGTAATGAATGCGCGTTTCAAAATGCAACGCAAGTTGAATTGATAGAATGCCTAGAATAGAATGCCATAACATTCTTTGGTGTTTCACATTCTGAACATATACACCCTATTTCAGCTTTTGTTAACATCGTTGAATAATAATAATATTTAATAGTATAAAAATTCCTTATCGAGCATAGATATATAATATTTAAAACACTTTTCAATATTAAGCACCTTTTATTTGATACACAAAGGTTAAAAATTTTTGCTATAGATGAAATTAATTGCTTGGTTATCCCAACAACACACGCAGGTGTAGTAAAATGAGAAAAATGGCTTCTCACATCTGGAACAACTCATTCCAATATACATAAAATGATGATTATCACTATAAAATATACTTACCAACGTTAACTGAGAGCGCAGCTGCTGCCTTGTCAGTTTCTGGGTCGCTGATGAGTAATACCTGTAGCTTATTGTCCAAAATTAAGCCCCGGTAATGTCTTTCGTCCTCTTGACTTTTCGTGATGTTTTCGAATACCTGGATCATCGTGGAAGCGGTCGCTGTGGAGAGCGGTCTTGAAGAGAGAACTATTTTACGCTGCAAGCTCTTTAAATACGCCAACAAGAGCGCGTGGAAGTCTAAAAATTCATTTTGTTACCTGCGCAGAAATTTCACAACCCTGACAGGAAAATTCCTGATTTTGTGATCGAGAAGGAAACAAATATGCGAAGGTTGAATTTGTAATTTTCTCCTCTCAAGTCCTTACTTTGAAGTAGAATATCTGGTCATTAGCTAATCTGACGGGAGAAATCAATGCTCTGCATCGGTTCCATTCTGTTTAACCATGCCGATTTTGATAATGAAAAAATAGATTTCCTGCATGGGGTTTTCTATTTATACAACATGATATTTAAATAGTCTTCTTCACCCAAATTTTCTCAAGTTTCCCTATTTTGCTAAAAATTTGAAAACGTGTGGCTCTAATTGAATAAACAATAATGTCAAACTGGGAAATGCTTTCCTTACATACCTTCTCCGGTGCTGTGTCAACATGAAAAGATCTACGCATGACGGATAATTTGACCTGATTATTGACATGAGGAGATTGGTCGGGTGTACGAAAATTTATGGCTCAGGAGAAAAATAAAGTGAATATTTGTCCGGAATATTGGTCTTATTTCGGGTGCAGTAAGGAGAGCAAAGGGCGTAGCTTGCTGGGCAAACCGAAACTATGCAGCATGCGTGATTTGGCAGGAAGGGACGAATGTCTAGCGTTTCAAAAAAAGTCCTAGGTGCGGAGGCAAAAGGCCCTTGAGTGGGCTGGGTCCATGCTGTGTGGCTTGGTGCGCCCATGTTTTCCGTTCGCGATATTATTGGGACCAGTGTTTCAGAATTCGTGCTAGTACATTGCGCGCCCTTCCAAGTCCTCGGAAAGAGATAAAAATAAAAAATATTTTACTGTTTGCAATGGTCGTGGTCACCTTTGCCAAATGCAGAAGGAAAAAAAGCGCGACTGGCCAAATTTGGCTGGTCAACTTGAAGTTTATAATTTTAAAAATATAAACACATTACATTTGCTCAAAATAGATCAGTTTTTAATTTTTTCTCGTTAATACCTTCAAGTACGTTACACCTATTTCGATCCCTTGACATTGAAGGTAGCTATTTGTTCGGGAATTTCAATTAAGATATTTGCGGACTGCTTCGAGTCAAATACCCGAAATAAAATAAATTTTTTTACTGAATTTCCCTTTTTTAATGGATCTCTGATATTTCAACCATAAAATTTATAACTCACTCTAGATTATTTAATTGTTCGTAGTTTGTGTTCACAAATAGTTCTGGGGCTGATACAAAGGTAAATCAGTTTTATTTCTTTCGATCATTGCAGGTTTGCTTAAGCCACTGTTATCGTGTGTGTAATTAATTTAATTAAATAAATAGAAAATGCTATACAGAAATGAATGGTATTTTTTATTGTAATTTATTGCAATCTCTTGGCAATAAATGTAAAAAGGTTAAACACGTGGAACGTATTTCATATGACCGACGTTGCTAATGTAACAAGTTTGGCTTTAGAACCTTGCGGCCTGTGATGAGCAAAAGGTTTGAGCAGCGGTAAGGTCGACAGACCACTCTTGAAGCTGCAGATGTCATCGATACGCGTTGGCTGCAACACATTCAATCAATTATTAAATTATTTTCTTTGGTAAAAACTAAGAAATACCTTGCGGACGATCGACAACGGCTCAAACTTGTCAATCTCAGCGCCAGCAGATCCAGCGCCTCCTTCCGCGATCGACAACACATGGACCGCTAGCTTCCGCCTTTTGGCACCCTCGGGGTGGATGTGCTCATTGTAAAACTTAATCATATCATCCTTGGTAATGGTCTTGAGAAAGTCGACCTCGATATTGTTCCGGTCAAAGCAGTACGTTTGGTCGGAAATTTCGGCCCAGTATCGACTCGTTAGGTTTTTCATCTTCTTGGGCTTCTCCAGCCGCAGTACAGCCAGGGATTCTTTGTGCCGTTCAAACTCCTCGTCACTCATTTCCTCGAGGTATGACTTCATGTTTAGCAGGAACTCCTCAATTTTGTGGTCCAAATAGATTGGATGCTTGTACGACTGCACCGTGATTCTCACGCCTTGACCCGACACCTTGCGATCAAGGGCCAATTGCACAATGTAGCCGATCTGCTCCTGTAATTTAAATCCGTATTTTTAATGAAATTGTTTGATTAAATTTTTTAGATCTTAATAATTTAAATTTTTGGTAAATTTCCTCTGTTGTCTTTTTTCCAAATATTTTCGTTTTAGGCATAATATGCCCGTTTTTCGTCTTTAGTTTACAAGTAAAAGAAAATAAAGCTTCAAGGAAATGTTCTGAATTTCAAATTTTGTGTATGTAGTATTTAGCGTTGACCTTTTTTAGGAGTAAAAAAATAAGAATTCTCCAATTTGCGAATGCTCATAAATGCTAAAAATATTGACTGACTTTGGTCCTGAGCTCGTTGAAGCACGGTTCGCTGGCGATTTGGACGAAAAACTCAAGCAGCATGTTGCTCTCTTTGCTTCTCGGCGGACACTGCAGGTGAAATTCGACGCAGGAGGTTTTGTGCGTTTCATTTGTTACTTCGTAAACATAGTTGCTCCCTGCCAATATCATACACATTATTATGAAAAAAAACAAAACAAAGAGAGTATAATTTTACCATCCTTCAGTTTCATGTCTCGGTAACGCTGCAATTGCGGCGGCAACAAAGGATTCACATTCTTGGCCAGTTTGCTCTCGATCAGTTCGATCAGTTTCTGGGCTGCTGCTTTGTTCACGTTTCCGTGGAACAGGCACTCGACGTGCGTCATGGAGAAGAACTTCTTGGTGAAATTCTTAAGGCCATCGAAGGTCAGATCTGGAAAAAGTTAATTTATAAAAGCAACGTGAAATTATTGCGGCGATCAATTTATAGAAATTGGGGTGCGAATCACGTGAAATGGTCGAAAAGTTATTTTTATCTGTTACGAGAAATTTAAAAGCGACGTAAAATGGAAAAATCGGAGTACTAATGCATTCCAATAATTGGGTAAAAAATGAAAATATTTTGCTTACATTTTGTATATTCCAGCTGTTCAGTTTTAAACAACGCTTTTTCCAGCAAACACGCCGCTTGGTAACGTCTTGCTTGCGTGTATGGTTGTTCTTCTCCAAAATTCATCAGATCCCTTACATACTAAATCAAGAAAAAAAACATTTTTCTCAGCAATCTAAGAAAATTGAAGCCTACATATATACATACATTTTCCTTGAAAATCTCATAGCGTTCCTCGTCGACCTCCAAATTGATCAGCGTGTCGAGCACTTTGGTTAGCAGGATGTGTTGTTTGTCGTGCAATCCCTTGATTTTCATCTGTCAAAACCAAGTTAAGCATATCTCTAATATATGATTAAATTAGTTTTACTCACAACCAAGCCATATTTGGAGGTCACAACACTAAACTGGAGAGAAGCCAGGGAGGCGTCGTACGAATATTCAGTCAGGGCGTCATGAACCAGATGCACATAAATATGCAAATACATTTCTCTGATCGGGTTGAAAAACACAAACGGACTGCATAACAATTTAAATATAAATTGAGAAAATTTAAAAACTGTAGTCATTAAGTTGCGTACCTAGTCAGTTCAATGATCAGGTTTGATTTTGGAAGAAGAAACTCGTCATCCTTCTTGTGCCACACCCGAGCAAAGTGCGTCTCGTGAATGATTGCAGGATACTTTGTGGGCTGCAAAACATACAATTGAGTTAGGATAGTTTAGCTAAATTTTTCTGATGCGTCAGCAAAATGAAAATTATATGAAAATACATTGTCATTTCTGACTGGTTATATCTTAATAAACAAGTTTAGCATTGAGGAAAATATCCGGAATTTCAGTAGAAAACAAATAATTCTAATACAATTTACTGTAATGATGAATATTGCAAAAAAAATAATATTCTGTTAAGTTCACTAAAACAAAAGTGGAATTCGAAATCACGTGTCTGACAAAAGGACAAAAAGAAACTCACATTATCATCATTTGGCAAAATATCAAAGCTGCTTGGAATGAACCCGTTCTTTTTGGGCAGCTTCAGCTCTTCAATCGGCTTTGCATTCTTCCACTTTTCAATCAGCTCTGAAGAATGTCTTCGATTTTGTACTTGGTTCCGTACCATTTCTCAGTCTGGTCAGCAATTGTTTGAAACTTCTTCGATACGATTCTAATCCTGATTGAAGGAAGGAAAAATTAAACAAAATTTAGAGCATTTTCCAATTGGTTTCAACCTGCAGTTATCTGGAGTGAGCTTTTCCATCGCTTGATGAATTAGCTCGGGTTTCCACTCAGACAATACATATCCACCAGTCAGCACATCGTCTATTGGGTATTTCTAGAAAATGACAAAATTCCCTTTATTGTGTTTGGAAAGCCGCCAGCCACTGGCACCACTGTACTTTTGCAAATTTCTGAGACTTAAATGCACTTTTAATACCGCGGCTACAAATATGCAATTATTCTAGGCGTAAAAATCTTTAATATATTTTATGGGACTCACTAAAAACTTATTTCATTGTAAAAACAACATATTTTAAATACAAAAATATAATTTCTTATCTGATTCTTCAAATTCTTATCTTTAGCGCGACAAATGAAATATTTTAAAGTCAGGTATATTCACAAAATAATGCATAAGCAAAATAATTTAATTATCTGTTGCGGTCTCCTGCTAACAGCTCTGAAAAGTGTTTAATTGGATTGTGATTTGACATTCGGCACATTTAATTCCAAATTCAACTTACCAGCAGCTCACCAACCAGGTTGGCAACGTATTCCATGGGCGATTCTTTGTCTTTGAACCGGAAACTGATGTTAGTGATTTCCACATATTCTTTGAAAATCCATTCCTTTGGATCTTCTTGCCGAAGCAGATTGAAATACTAAAATTAGAAGCGTGATTGATTGATTTTCCACAGAGCGTTGCACTGCAAGAGTACCTGGAAGATGAGATCAACGATGTTGTCAACGTTCTCGACACCCTTTTCAGTCAGATCAACGTCCACATCGCAAACTGAAATGCCCCTGGCCGGTAGTTCGCATCCAGTTTGCAGTTGGCTCGACCAGCCACGCTTTTTCAGAGCAGAAAGCAAGCTGCCGCTGCTTTCGTGACCAATCAGGTGGCCCAAGTACTCAAATGGCTGAAATCACAGAAAACGAATAGTTCATTAATTAACAATTAGGAATCCACAAGCACTGATAGGGAAAATCATTTGTTTCATTTCTAAAGTTTTTAGAATTCCCAATTTTTTTCCATTTCTGTGTGCCAAAATCAAAGAAATAATTGTTTAAAACTCATAAATAAAGTACAGAGGATGATTCAGCAATTCATGTAACAATCAATCTCTGCATTGTAGTGCTGCTCTCTTGAATGAAAACAGGGTTATGGAGGAAAATTCTTTTTTTAAAAATATATTTTTTAACAATTTAAGTGATAAACTTTTTTGAATTTAAATTGTGGCAATGATCCAAGCCTCTGTAAATTATAGCCATGAGCCATGAGTGAATGCATACTAGATTCGAAAATTTAGATTATAAGAAGTATAGTACATACTATCACCATAGCTAAAAAATAAATGCTTACATCCGATTTGTAGTGCTGCCTCATGTCAGGAATGGGAAACGAGATTTTAAGCGATCGCGAGTCCATTACTGGGACGACAAATATTTTCTTTTTCAGCTGCTCTTCGCCATAAGGATTTCCAGGCCACTTGGGCAGAGCGACTTTTTTGTTCTCAATTGTTCCAAACAAATTCTTGGCTTTCTCTTGCAGTTCGTCTAAAGAGTCTGTAAAATATATTTCAAATATTCAAATGAATACAAACTGATATGAAATTTATTCTAATTGACGCGCTTCATTTTTTCCAAGCAGTAGATATTTCTGGAACTACTCCGCAAAAAAGAAAATACAACTGTTAATTAATGTTGGACTGATAGTTATTTTTAAAATGTTTGGATATACATATTGGTTTTAATTTTATTTTAATCATTATCAAAGAAAATTCAAAATCAAACATTTATTCCAAAAGTTGAATAAATTTCCAGTCGTAAAATCTTTGATGCAAAAATAAAGTTAAAATCGCAGTGAAATATCAATCAATTTTATTAAACACAATTCGTGTTCAACTATCTCTGAGAGTACAGTGGAATTATGGTATCGTTTTTAATATTTGAAAACTGAAAAATTGGATTCCTGGTTTTCATACCAACAATTTATAGAAAATTTACTGAAAATGAAATTGCTGGACAATATCCACATTTCCACCATTCTTCCAAACTCTGGTAAAAAAATTTAACTGAAATTAGTTTTATATCGCACCTTTGCCGAGGATCACGAGCGACATGATGTTGGACGAGTAGTAAGTGCTGTGGAACTTGAGCAGCTCCTCCCTGACATTGATTCCATTTTCCTTGGGATCGTCGACCAACGTTTGCTTGTTGCCAATGCCAAATTTACTGAAGGGATGATCCTTGCTGATGGTGCTCCTCTCCAGCTGGTGTAATCGCCACCCGTCACTGTCCATATTTGTTTCATACTCTGAATTGACGGCTTTTACTTCTCGGTCTGTCGCGTCCTCGGTGAAGAGAGGGGCCAAAAAGAACTGAGAAAAACTTTATGCAGGATCATTATTTATGAGTTTAGTTATTATTTTTACTCATTATTACATGTCTAATGCGTTGTCCAAGTGTTGATGGGTGACGTCAAAGTAGAAGGTCGTGTTTTCCATGGAGGTGTGTGCATTTGAATTGCCGCCATGCTCTGACAAGAACTTGGTATACTCGTTCTCGCGTGGGTACTTTTTCGTTCCAAGGAACAGCATGTGCTCCAGAAAGTGAGCCAAGCCATCGAGTCCATTGGGATCGCTCAATTGACCTGAAAGAAACAAAATCATTTGCATATTGAGAGCACTAAAATATTTCAAATAATTATAGGCCATTAGTTTTTCTTTTTGTATTTAATCTTTTTAAGTCTTGAAAAGTGCAATGGAATAAAAAGTAAGGGGGTTTTTGGTTGCTCTACAAATTCCTACCAAATGGAAGGAATTTTGTCACAGCTTCGCATTAAAACGAGAGCCCCCCTAAGGCATACAAACACCAAGCTTAACCATTCCAAGCATTGTTCTGATTCTCAAACAGCAAAGATCACCGTAATTATTAACATGCGCGTTTTAAAATGCAAGACAAGTTGAATTGATACACTTGCCTATATAATTGTTTCTACATTTTGTTGTTTCATATTCTGAAAATATACACCCTATTACAGCTTTTGTGTCACATTTTTTAATAATTATATTAATATTCAATACATAAAGTATAAAAATTCCGTATAGAGCATAAGATTTGATATCAAATAATATTAAAAACTTATTAAAGCGTTTTTAAATATTTAGCACATTTTTTACAAAAGTTGCTTATTTTTTTACTTTAGATGAAATTAGTTGCTTGGTTATTGAAACAACACATTTAGATCTAATAAAATTGAAATAATGAATCGATTCACCAATAAAGGAGAAAAATGCTAATTATTTCAATATATAAAACGATGATTATCACTATAAAATATACTTACCAACGTTAACTGAGAGCGCAGCTGCTGCCTTGTCAGTTTCTGGGTCGCTGATGAGTAATACCCGTAGATCATTGTCCAAAATTAGGCCTCGGTAATCTCTTTTGTCCTCTTGACTTTTCTTGATGTTTTTGAATATTTGGACCATCGTGGAAACGGTCGCTGTGAAGAGCGGTCGAGAAGAGGGAAAAATTACTCTGCAAGCTCTTTAAATATTCACCAACAAGAGCGTGTGGAAGTTCAAAAATTCTAAAAATTCATATTTTTACCTGCGCAGCAATATCACAGCCCTGACAGGAAAATTCCTAAATTTGTGAGTGAAAAGGATCGAAAGGAAACAAATATGCGAAGGTTGAATTTGTAATTTTCTCCTCTCAAGTCCTTACTTTGAAGTAGAATATCTGGTCATTAGCTAACTTGACGGGAGAAATTAATGCTCTGCGTCGGTTCCCTCCGGTTTATCCATGCTGATTTTGATAAAGAAAAAAATATGTACTCTTCATGGGGTGTTCTATATGTTAATTTTTATTCATGTTCTCCCAAAATTATCCAAGGTGTCTTGTAGTTCGAAAATGGAAAACGTTTAGCTCATGGAATACCCTAAAATATCAAACGGCTTGTTTGAAATGCTTTTCTTATATACATTCTCCGGTGCTATGACTTGATTATTGACATCAGGAGATTCGATTAGAAATCTCACCGAGAATATGAGAGTTAATTTATAACTTTCGAGAAAAAACTCATTTTTTTCAGAATATATTTTACTTTTTGCAACGGTCGTAGTCACCTTTGCCAAATGCAGCAGATAAAAAGCGTGACTGGACAAATCTGTTCTTGTTAAGGAGGTTAAAGTGAATGACTTTGTAAATATTAACAAATTTCCTCTATAGCCAAAAATAAACCAGTGTTTAATTTTCTCTCATTAATACCTTCAAGTATTTCACGTCTAATTCGGTTCCGTGACGTTGAAGGTACCTATATATTTTTCGGGAATTAAATTTTGTTATTTGAGAATCCCACGATAAATGCACTGCTTCGATTCAAATACATGAAATATTTTATATTTACTGAAATTCCCTTTTTATAATAGATTTCTAATTTTTCAAGCATAAAAATTTTGAGATCGCTCTGGATTATTTAATTGTTTGCACTTCGTGTTGACAAATTGTTTTGGGGCCAATAAAAAGGAAAGTGTTGGTGCACTTTAAATCAGATTTATTTCTTTCGATCATTGCAAGGTTGCTTAAGCCACACTATTATTATGCGTGTAATTAAAAAAAAATAGAAAATGCTATACGGAAATGAATGGTATTTGTATTCAAATTTATTGCAATCGCTTGGCAATAAATGCAAAAAGGTTAAAAAACGTGGAACATATTTTATATGACCGACGTTGCTAATGTATCAAGTTTCACTTTAGAATCTTGCGGCCTGTGATGAGCATAAGGTTGAAGCAGCGGTAAGGTCGACAGACCACTCTTGAAGCTGCAGATGTCGTCGATTCGCGTTGGCTGCAACACATTCAATCAATTATTATATTATTTTCTTTGGTAAAAATGAAGAAATACCTTGCGGACGACCTACAACGGCTCAAACTTGTCAATCTTCAGCACCAGCAGATTCAGCGCCTCCCTCCGCAGTTGGCAACATCTCGACCGCCATCAGCTTTCGCCTTTTGGCCGCTTCGGGGTGGATGTACTCTTCAGCACCAGCAGATCCAGCGCCTCCCTCCGCAGTTGGCATCATCTCGACCGCCATCAGCTGTCGCCTTTCTGCCGCTTCGGGGTGGATGTACTCATTGTAAAACTTAATCACGTCGTCCTTGGTGATTTTCCTGAGAGATTCGACCTCGACATTCTTCCGGTCAAAGCAGTATGTTTGGTCGGAAATTTCGGCCCAGTATCGACTCGTTAGGTTTTTCATCTTCTTGGGCTTCTCCAGCCGCAGCGCAGCCAGGGCTTTTTTGTGCCGCTCAAACTCCTCGTCGCTCATTTCCTTGAGGTATGACTTCATGTTTCGCAGGAACTCCTTAATTTTGCGTTGCACATAAGGAACAAGCTTGTCCGACTGCACCACGATTCCCACGCCTTGACTCGACGAATGGCGATCATGGGTCAATTGCACAATGTAGCCGAGCTGCGCCTGTAATTTTTTAATGGAATTATCTGATTCTATTTTGAGAATCTTATAGCATATTTAATTAATTGTCCGATTTTAAAAATGCCAATTTATGCCCAAATAAAATTGCCTTGGTTTAAACCACCCTGGCTAAAACCAGCTGGTCAAAATACGGAACATTGCAAAGGGAACTGCTTTCTCGTGACACAGAGCTATGGACATAAGCCAAACAGAGTAAAATAATAACGAAAAATAGTTTCAATGAAATGTCCCGCATTTCAAAACCTGCGTTTGTAAATGTTAGCGCGCGCTGTTCTGTTTTTCAGGAGTAAATAAGTGAGAACTCCCCAGTTGCAAAAGCTCTTAAATGTTCACAAAAATTAACTGACTTTGGTCCTGAGCTCGTAGAAGCACGGTTCCCTGGCGATTTGGACGAACAACTCAAGCAGCATGTTGCTCTCTTTGCTTCTCGGCGGACACTTCAGAAAAACGTTGACGCAGTAGGATTTGTGCGTAAAATTTCTCACTGTGTAAACATGTTCGCTGATCATCTCTACCAAAATCATAAACGTTAACATCAAATTAATTTAACAAAGAGAGTAGCATTTAACCATCCTTCAATTTCATGTCTCGGCAAATCAGCAAACCCTCCGGCGACCAAGGAAACGGGATCTTGGGCAATTTGCTCTCGATCAGTTTGATCAGTTTCTGGGCTGCTGCTTTGTTCGCGTTGCCGTGGATCAGGCACTCGATGTGAATCGAGGAGAAGAACTGCTTGATGAAATCCTTAAAACCGTAGAAGGTCAGATCTGGGGGGAAAAAAAGTAATTTTATAAAAGCACTGGGAAACGTGAAGTTATGGCGGCGATCAATTTATAGAATTTGGGGTGCGAACGCGATCCACGGGAAATGGTCAAAAAGTTTATTTTATCTGTTACGAGGAAATAAATGAAACGTAAAATGAGAAAATTGAAGCACAAATGCAAACCTACGATTGGTTCGAATGAAAATATTTTTTCTTACGATTTGTACATTTCAGTAGTTCAGTTTTAGGCCAAATTATTTCCCTCAAAAACGCCGATTGGTAATGCTTTGCGAGCACGTATGGTTCTTGTGCTACATAATTCTGTAGATTCCTTTCATACTAAATCAAGAACAAAAACAAAAGTCTAAAAAATCTAAGTAAATTCAAGCCTAATTAATACAGATTCCTTGAAAATCTCATAGCGTTCCTCGTCGACCTCCAAATTGATCAGCGTGTCGAGCACTTTGGTTAGCAGGATGTGTTGCTTGTCGTGCAACCCCTTGATTTTCACCTGTAAAAACCGGTTAAGCTATTACCTAATAAATAATTTCTTTAGTTTTACTCACCACCAAGCCAAATTTGGTGGCCGCAAGACGATAAAATAGAGAAGCCAAGGAGGCGTCGTACGAATATTCAGTCAGGGCGTCATTAACCAGATCCACATAAATATGCAAATAATTCACGCAGAGCTGGTGCTTGTTCGCAAACGGACTGACGATTGAAATAAAAATTAGTAAAAATTAAAAAAATTTAAACATTATTATATGCTTCGTACCTAATCATTTCAAAGATCAGGTTTGATTTTGGGAGGAGAAACTCGTCATCCTTCTTGTGCCACACCCGTACAAATTTTGTCTCGTAAATGATTGTGGGATGCTTTGATGGAATGAAAATAGTTTAGATCAGGGTTCGACAATATTGCAATGCGCAAATATTCACAACTGTATTTTTGCAAAAAAAAACATCGGACAAAATTAAAAAAAACGCTAATAGATTTTCGCAATGCAGTGGGTTGTCAGGAAAAAATCTGGTTTTGCGAAACCTGGCAAGGATTGTTTAACTGAACTTTTTTGATGCGTTAAACGAAAATAAAATTATACGAACACGCATTGTCGACTGGTTGTGGGCGGAATAAATAAGTTATCATTGAGGAAAATGTCCGGAATTTCAGTAGAGCACATTTAATTCTATTTATACAAATTACTTTAAAGATGAGTTTCACTGCTCTTGAATATTGAAGAAAAAATGTATTCTGTAAAGTTCACTAAAGCAAAAGTGGAATTAACAACAAATTAAGTCTCTGATTAAAGGTCCACAGAAACTCACAATATCATCTGGCAAAATATCATTATCTGGCAAAATATCAAAGCTGCTTGGAATGAACTCGTTCTTTTTGGGCAGCTTCAGCTCTCCAATCGGCTTTGCATTCTTCCACTTTTCAATCAGCTCTGAAGGAATGTCTTCGATTTTGTATTTGGTTCCGTACCATTTCTCAGTCTGGTCAGCAATTGATTCAAACTTCTTCGATACGATGCTAATCCTGATTGAAAGAAGGAAAAATTAAACAAAAGTCAGAGCATTTTCCAATTGTTTTCAACCTGCAGTTATCTGGAGTGAGCTTTTCCATCGCTTGATTTATTAGCTCGGGTTTCCACTCAGACAATAATTTTTCTGCAGTCAGCACATCGTCTATTGGGTATTTCTAGAAAATGGCAAAATTCCCTTTTCTTATAAGTGTTTAAAAAGGCCCCAGCCACTGGCACCACTGCACTTTTGCAAATTTCGGAGGCTTAAATGCACTCTTTTAATATTGCGGCTACAAATATGCAATAATTCTGCTATCGTGCATTCTATACATAAGCGTAAAAATCTTTAAAATATTTTATGTGACTTGCTGAAAACTGATTTCATGATGAAACAACAAATTTTAAATACAAAAATTTTAGTTATGAATTGTTTGTTTGCTCTTTTTATCCCTGTCCGAGGACCGGAGGACCGGGAAGGGCGCGCACTGCACTAGCACAAAGGCTGAATTCCGAGTGCCAATAACACCTCGAACGGATAACATGGGCGCACCAGGCCGCACAGGGACCCAGCCCACTCAAGGGCCACTTGCCTCTGCACCGAGGACTGCATTGAAACGCTAGACATTCGTCCCGTGAAGCCAAATCACGCATGCTGGAAAGGTGCAAAGCAGCAAGTAGCGAGTCGGCGCCGGTGCGCCTCCCAACCCGTTGAGCAATTTGAGCATTTCGAGTCACTAAACTAACCACTTTTGCCATCTCTGACATTGGGTAGCCAGTATTAGATCTCCTAAACAGCTCAAATACCTCCCATTGGTTTGACACTCCTATGCGAGCAAACTTTATTCCAATTATTTTTTTAGCAAGACAAATAAAATATTTTCAAGTCGAGAAAGCACAGTAGTATTATTTAATCTAAAATGTCGCAGTGAGCATATTAATATATTAATTTACTGATGCTTTGTAAATTAACAGCTCTGAAAAATTTTAAAATATTGATTGTGATTTTACATTTGGCACATCTAATTCCAAAAGCCAACTTACCAGCAGGTCTACAACCACGTTGGCAACGTATTCCATGGGCGATACCTTCTCTTTGAACCGGAAACTGATGTTATTGATTTCCGCATATTCTTTGAAAATCCATTCCTTTGGATTTTCTTGCCGAAGCAGATTGATATACTAAAAGTAGAAGCGTGATTGAATGATTTCCCACAGAGCGTTGCACTGCAAGAGTACCTGGAAGATGAGATCAACGATGTTGTCAACGTTATCGAGACCCTTTTCAGTCAGATAAACGTTCACAACGAAAAGTGAAATGCCCCTTGCCACTGAGTTGCATTCGGCGGACAGATGGCTCGACCAGCCACGCTTTTTCAGAGCGGAGAGCAAGCTGCCGCTGCTTGCATGAGAAATCAGGAAGCGCAAGTACCCATATGGCTGAAATCGAAGAAAACGAATATTTGATTAACTATCACAATTAGGAATCAACAAGCACTGACTGCCAGAGAAGAAATCATTTGTTTAATTCTAAAGTTGGTAGAATTCCCGTTTTTTTCCATTTCTTTGTGCCAAAATTAAAGAAATAATTGTTTAAAACTTATAAATAAAGTACAGAGGATAATTCAGCAATTCATGTAACAATCAATCTCTGCATTGTAGTGCTGCTCTCTTGAATGAAATTAGGGCTATGGAGGAAAATTCTTTTTTCAACAATTTAAGTGATAAACTTTTTTGAATTTTAATTGTAGCAATGATTCAAGCCTCTTTAAATTATAACCGTGAGTGAATGCATACTAGATTCGGAAATTTAGATTATAAGAAAATTATAGTACTATCCTAGTTAATCTAAAAAATATGATTACCAATTCATAAATCTAATAACTTCCCAACATAGTCAAATCGACCCATTTTAAGCTGCTTAGAATTCTTACATCGTAGAATTGATCAACGAATCCGGTCCAATGACCATAACTACAAAATAAATGCTTACATTTGATTTGTAGTGCTGCCTCATGTCAGGAATGGGAAACGTGATGACAAGCGTTTGCGAGTCGTTTATCGGCACAGCACGTATTTTCTTTTTCAGCTGCTCTGGGCCAAGAGGATGTCCAGGCCACTCGGGCAAAGTGACGCGCTTGTTCTCAATTGTACCAAACTTATTCTCAGCTTTCTCTTGCAGTTCGTCTAAAGAGTCTGTAAAATATATTTTATATTCAATGAATACAACATGCTATGAAATTTATTCAAATCCATAGCGTTTCGTTTCACTGAAGAAGCAGAAATTTTTGGAAAAAACACAATTTTAAACCTTCAAACATGCACTGAAAGTAACTTTTATAATATTTGGATAATAAATAGGATTTAATTTTACTTATTGATGATTTCTGGTTTTGATATACCATAAAATATAGAAAATTTGGCGATAAAGAAATTACTGGAAAATATCCACATTTCCACCCTTCTTCCAAACTCTGGTAAACAATTTAATCTGAAATTAGTTTTATATCGCACCTTTGCCGAGGATCACGAGCGACATGATGTTGGACGAGTAGTAATCTCTGTGGAACTTGAGCAGCGCCTCCCTGACATTAATTCCATTTTTCTTGGGATCTTCGACCAACGTTTGCAAGTTGCCAGAGGCAAATTTACTGTAGGGATGGTCCTTGCTGCTGGTGCTCCTTTCCAGCTGGTGTAATCGCCATGAGTCATTGGCCAAATTTTTTTCATGCTCCGAATTGACGGCTTGCACTTCTCGGTCTGTCGCGTCCTCGGTGAAGAGAGGGGCCAAAAAGAACTGAGAAAAACTTTATGCAGGATCATTATTTGTGAGTTTAGTTAATGTTAACTCATCTTTACATGTCTAATGCGCTGGTCAAGTGTTGATGGAGGACGTCAAAGTAGAAGGTCGTGTTTTCCATGGAAGTGCATGCATTTGAAATGCCGCCATTCTCTGACAAGAACTTGTTATACTCGTTCTCGCGTGGGTACTTTTCCGTTCCAAGGAACAGCATGTGCTCCAGAAAGTGAGCCAAGCCATCGAGTCCATTGGGATCGCTCAATTGACCTCAAAGAAACAATAATCATTTGTACATTAAGAGCACTACACTGTTTCAAATGAATACAGAGGTTCTTTAATTTTTAAGACTTGAAAAGTGCAATGGAATTTGGAGCATGTTAAATTACGCGTTAAACCCGATTTTCAACTCCATATTTTATGAGAAACAAATAACTCTATTTTTTGCTGCTGATATTTATCTGATTATCCGGTAAATTCATGGAATTGTAAAATGAACTTAGATTAAATATTTTAAAATAAGTCGAAATTTTACATAAGTTTACCGTCGAAGCGTTCGTTCGGCTTTTTATTGCTTTATACAAATTCCTACCAAATGGAAGGAATTTTGTCACGGCCTCGCATAAAAACGAGAGCACCCCTAAAAGGCATACAAACAGCAAACATCACCATTCCAAGCATTGTTCTGATTCTCAAATAGCAAAGAGCACACGTAATTAATGCGCGTTTCAAAATGCGACGCAAGTTGAATTGATAGAATGCCTAGAATAGAACGCCATAACATTCTTTGGTGTTTCATATTCTGAACATATACACCCTATTACAGCTTTTGTGTCAGATCTTTGAATAATTATAACAATATTCAATACATAGTATAAAAATTCCGTATAGAACATGGATTTATAATACTAATTTTTTTTTAAATCGTTTTTAAATATTAAGCACCACTAATTTTCATTCAAAAGATGTTTAACACAATTAACACACGCGCAGGTCAAATAAAATTAAAATGATGAATTAATTCGCCTATAAATAACAAAAATGGCTTTCTCACAATACAATATATAATTACCAACGTTAACGGTGAGTGCAGCTGCTGCCTTATCAGTTTTTGGGTCGCTGATGAGTAATACCCGAAGCTCATTGTCCAAAATTAGGCCTCGGTAATCTCTTTTGTCCTTTGGACTTTTCGTGATGTTTTTGAATATCTGGACCATCGTGGAAACGGTCGCTGTGGAGAGCGGTCTAGAAGAGAGAACTATTTTACGCTGCAAGCTCTTTAAATACGCCAACAGGAGCGCGTGGAAGTCTTAAAATTCTAAAAATTCATTTTGTTACCTGCGCAGCAATTTCACAACCCTGACAGGAAAATTCCTGATTTTGTGATCGAGAAGGAAACAAATATGCGAAGGTTAAATTTGTGATTTTCTCGTCTTCACGTCCTTACTTTGAAATAGAATATTATCTTGTCATTGGCTAATTTGACGGTGGAAATTAATGCTCTGCGTCGGTTCCCTCCGGTGTATCAATGCTGATTTTGATAATGAAAAAATTACATATTCTTCATGGGGTGTTCTTATGTTAATTTGTATTCATTTTCTCCACAATTTTCCCAAGGTGTCTTGTATTTTGTTCGAAAATGGAAAACGTGTAGCCAATATGGACTACCGAAAAATATCAAACGGCATGTGTGAAATGCTTTTCTCTTATAATACATTCGCCAGTGCTATGACCTGATTATAGACATAAAAGGAGATCGATTAGAAATCTCACCGAGGATATGGCAATGAATTCATATCTTTCGAGAAAAAAACTCAACATTTAATATATTTTACTGTTTGCAACGGTCTGTTTGCCAAATGCTGAAAGTAAAAAAGCGCGACTTGCCAAATCTGTCCTTGTCGAGTAGGTTCCAGTTTAATTTTAAGTGCATAATTTTTAAAATATAAACAAATCCATATTGTTCAAAATTAAACAGTGATTTTCTCTCGCGTTAACTTTCGATCATTTCAGTTTTGTCTAAAAGCCTTCAGGCAGCCACTAGATACATGTGTGTAAAATTAATTTGGTTATAAAATGATATAGTTGATTTATAAAATCGTTTTTAAGCAATTTTCATCTATAGTGCATCCATATCAACTTTGGTTCTTGATATTTGTTTCTATAACTAGGTGGTAATGTTCGCTTGGCAATACACGAAAAAGATAATAAAACAGGAGTGGGGGGTCAGAGATTAGTAGATTGACGTTCCTGTCCTTATGAGTTTCTAAAGTTTGGCTCTAGAACCTTGTGGCCTGTGATAATCATAAGGCTGGAGAAGCGGAAAGGTCGACAGACCACTCTTGAAGCTGCAGATGTCATCGATTCGCGTTGGCTGCAACACATTCAATCAATTAATAAATTATTTCTATAGTAAAAATTAAAAAGTACCTTGCTGACGATTGACAAGGGTTCAAACTCATCAACGTCAGCGCCAGCAGATCCAGCGCCTCCTTCCGCGGTTGACAACACGTGGACCGCCAGCTTTCGCCTTTTGGCCCCCTCGGCGTGGATGTGATCATTGTAAAACTTAATCACGTCGTCCTTGGTAATGCTCTTGAGAAAGTCGACCTCGATATTGTCCCGGTCAAAGCAGTACGTTTGGTTGGAAATTTCGACGCAGAATAGATCCGTCAGTTGAATCATCTTCTTGGGCTTCTCCAGCCACAGTACAGCCAGGGCTTCTTTGTGCCGTTCAAACTCCTCGTCGCTCATTTTCTCGAGTAATGACTTCATGTTTAGCAGGAACTCCTCAATTTTGTGGTCCACATAGATCGGATGCTTGTCCGACTGCACTAAGATTCTCACGCCTTGACCCGTCCCATTGTAAGACAGCGTCAATTCCACAATGTAGCCGAGCTGCTCCTGTAATTCAAATCCGTAAATTTAATGGAATCATCTGATTCAATTTGTTGTTAAACAAAGTTATCTAACAAACAATATTTCATTCGACAAAAAAATTAACTGACTTTGGTCCTGAGCTCGTTGTAGCACGGTTCGCTGGCGATTTGGACGAACAACTCAAGCAGTATGTTGCTCTCTGTGCATTTTGGCGGACACTGCAGAAGAACGTCGACGCAGGAGGTTTTGTGCGTTTCATTTGTTACTTCGTAAACATAGTTGCTCCCTGCCAGAATCATAGTATTGATTATTATAAAAACAATTATACAAAGAGTGCAAAATTTAACCATCCTCCAATTTCATGTCTCGGTAAAGCAGCAAATGCTGCGGAAACAAAGGCATCACGTTCTTGGGCAATTTGCTCTCGATCAGTTTGATCAGTTTCTGGGCTTCTGCTTTGTTCACGTTTCCGTGGAACAGGCACTCGATGTGCATCATGGAGAAGAACTCATCCTTGATGAATTTGTTAAGGCCATCGAAGGACAGATCTGTGGAAGAAAAGGTAATTTTATAAAAGCACTGGGAAACGTGAAGTTATTGAGGCGATCAATTTATAGAAATTGGGGTGCGAATCCCGTGAAATGGTCAAAAAGTTTATTTTATCAATTAAGAGGAATTCAAAAGTGACGTAAAATGAGAAAATCGAGTACTAATTCATACCAATGATTGCTGGTTTATTAAAATATTATTGCTTACATTTGGTAGCTTCCAGTAGTTCAGTATAAAGCCATCTTTTTTCCACCAAACACGCCCCAAGGTAATGCCCTGCATGCGTGTATGGTTGTTCTGCTGCAAAATTCTTCAGATTCCTTTCATACTAGGTCAAGAACAAAAACAACAGTCTAAAAAATCTAAGTAAATTCAAGCCTAAAATAAATACAGATTCCTTGAAAATCTCATAGCGTTTCTCGTCGACCTCTAAATTGATCAGCGTGTCGAGCACTTTGGTTAGCAGGATGTCTAGCTTGTCGTTAAATCCCGCGATTAACACCTGTCAAAAACAGTAAGCACATCTCTAATTAATAGTTTCATTAGATTTACTCACCATCAAGCCATATTCGGAGCTCACAACACCAAACTGGAGAGAAGCCAGGGAGGCGTCGTACGAATATTCAGTCAGGGCGTCATCAACCAAATACAGGTAAATAGCTGTAAAGTGTACCCTGAGCGGGTCCACGTACGCAAACGGACTGACAATTGAAATAAAAATTAGAACAAATTCAAATTTTAGACATGTTGCGTACCTAGTCAGTCCAATGATCAGGTTTGATTTTGGGAGAAGAAACTCGTCATCCTTCTTGTGCCACACCCGTACAAATTGTGTCTCGTGAATGATTGCAGGATACTTTGGGGGCTGCAAAACATTCTATTGAGTTACGATTGTTTAGCTAAATTTATCTTATACGTAAACAAAATGAAAATTACATGAAAACGCATTGTCAAATTTCTGAACGGTTTGGCTTAATAAAGTAATTAGGATTGAGGAAAATGCCCGGAATATTAGTTGAACACAATAAATATTATTTAAAGTTAACTTTATAAAGATCAGTTTTAACCTTAGTAGAATATTGTAAAACTATTGCAGGAAAATAGACATATTCTGTTTACTTCATCAAAACAAACATATTAATCTTTGACACGTGGACCACAGAAACTCACATTATCATCGTTTGGCAAAATATCAAAGCTGCTTGGAATGAACTCGTTCTTTTTGGGCAACTTCAGCTCTTCAATCGGCTTAGCATTCTTCCACTTTTCAATCAGCTCTGAAGGAATGTCTTCGATTTTGTATTTGGTTCCGTACCATTTCTCAGTCTGGTCAGCAATTGATTCAAACTCTTTCGATACGATTCTAATCCTGATTGAAGGAAGGAAAAGTTAAACAAAAGTCGGAGCATTTTTCAATAATTTTCAACCTGCAGTTATCTGGAGTGAGCTTTTCCATCACTTGATTTATAAGATCAGGTTTCCACTCAGATAATAAATATCCTACAGTCAGCACATCGTCTATTGGGTAATTCTAGAATAGGCAAAATTGACTTTTCTTAAATGTTTTAAAAGCTGCCAACCACTGGAACCACTGTACTTTTGCAAATTTCGGATTCTTTAATGCACTTTTAACACTGCATGTTACAATAATTCTGCTATCGTCCATTCGATACCCGATAAAAATGCTTTAAATACAAAAATATAATTTCTTGATTGCTACTTCCACCAATTTTTATTTTCAGTATGAAAATCGAATTATTTTTACGCCAAAGTGCAGATTAGCAGGATTTAATATGAAATTTTGTAGTGAAAATACTCCAAATTTTTAATTAACTGTTGAACTATCTAATGACAGCTCTGAAAAAGTGTTTAATAATTTATTGTGATTTGATATAAAATTCCTAATGTCAACTCACCAGCAGGTCTTCAACCAGGTCGACAACATAATCCCTGGGCGATTCTTTGTCTTTGAACAGGAAACTCATGTTAGTGATTTCCACATATTCTTTGAAAATCCATTCCTTTGGGTCTTCTTGCCGAAGCAGATTGATATACTAAAAGTAGAAGCGTGATTGATTGATTTCCCACAGAGCTTTGTACTGCAGGAGAACCTGGAAGATGAGATCAACGATGTTGTCAACGTTCTCGAGACCCTTTTCAGTCAGATCAACGTTCACAGCGAAAAAGGAAATGTCCCTGGCCACAGACCTGCATCCGGCATTCAGATGACTTGACCAGCCACGCTTTTTCAGAGCAGAGAGCAAACTGCCGCTGCTTTCGTGACCAATCAGGCGGCTTAAGTACCTATTTGGCTGAAATCCCAGAAAATAATTAGAAAATTAAATCAAAATTAAGATACAACAGGCAATGATCGGCAGAAAATAAATAATTTGTTTGGTACCTAAAATGTTAGAATTCTCCCACTTCAATTTTCCCAATTTTTCAAAAAAACTATTGCAGAAAATATGTTTTAAGTTACAAAAAAAGTAATTTGTTTGTAAAAACCATATTTTTAAAAGATGAAAAAATTTTCCTATCATTTGCTGTTGATTTTATTTTTTTGCAGATTTCTTTTTCCGGACGATTAAATTTTGAGGATCTACTAAATGCCTTTTTAGACTTTTCTTAAATATAATAAAATCTCCTTTTGTGTCTAAATAAACGCAACGAAATGAGGCAAGCGTTGGGAGATGATTTTAGCCTGTATGTCTATAAATACATTTTATGGAGCGTAATTGTGGCATTGATTTGAGTCGTCCCTCTTTAAATATCAGCATGATTGAATTAATATTAGCTTAAAATTTGCAATAGAAATAGAACTCCCAGTTTAATCTAATAAAGAACATTATAAATTTAGAAATCTAATTATTTCCCAACCTTGTCAAACTGACCGATTTGGAGCTGCTGATAATTCTTACGTAGTAGAATTGATCAAGAAACCACCTCCGATGACTAAACTACAAAATATTATATGCTTACGCCTGCTTTGTAGTGCTGCTTCATGTCAGGAATGGGAAAGATGACGCTAAGTGATCGCCAGTCTTTTATTGGCACAGCCAGTCCTTTCTTTTGCAGCTGCTCTTGGCCAAAAGGATTTCCAGGCCACTTGGGCAGAGCGACTTTTTTGTTCTCAATTGTTCCAAACAAATTCACAGCTGTATCTTGCAGTTCGTCTAAAGAGTCTGTAAAATATATTTTATATTAAATGAATAGAACATGCTGTGAAATTTATTCAAAACCATAGCGTTTCGTTTCATTGAAGAAGCAGAGACTTTTGGAAAAAACACAATTTTAACCTTTAAACATGCACTGAGAGTTACTTTTAACATATTTGGATAATATAAGATTTAATTTTACTTATTGATGATTTCTGGTTTTGATATACCAAAAAATATAGAAAATTTGGTGATAAAGAAATTACTGGAAAATATCCACATTTCCACCCTTCTTCCAAACTCTGGTAAACAATTTTAACTGATATTATTTTTATATCGCACCTTTGCCGAGGATCACGAGCGACATGATGTTGGACGAGTAGTAATCTCTGTGGAACTTGAGCAGCGCCTCCCTGACATTAATTCCATTTTTCTTGGGATCGTCGACCAACGTTTGCAAGTTGCCAGTGCCAAATTTACTGTAGGGATGGTCCTTGATGCTGGTGCTCCTTTCCAACTGTAGTAAACGCCTTGATTCATCGGCCAAATTTTTTTCATACTCCGAATTGACGGCTTTTACTTCTCGGTCTGTCGCGTCCTCGGTGAAGAGAGGGGCCTTAAAGAACTGAGAAAAACTTTATGCAGGATCATTATTTGTGAGTTTAGTTAATTTTAACTCTTCTTTACATATCTAATGCGTTGGTCAAGTGTTTAGGGGCGATGTCAAAGTAGAAGGTCGTGTTTTCCATGCAGGTGTATGCATTTGAACTGCCGCCATGCTCTGACAAGAATTTTTCGTACTCGTTCTCGCTTGGGTACTTTTCCGTTCCGAGGAACAGCATGTGCTCCAGAAAGTGAGCCAAGCCATCGAGTCCATTGGGATCGCTCATGTAACCTGAAAGAAACAATCATTTGTATATTAAGAGCACTACACTTTTTCAAATAATTATAGGTTCTTTAAGACTTGTTCTTTTAAGACTTGAAAAGTGCAATGGAATTTGGAGCATGTTAAATTACGCGTTAAACCCGATTTTCAACTCCATATTTTATGAGAAACAAATAACTCCATTTTTTGCTGCTGATATTTATCTGATTATCCGGCAAATTCATGGAATTGTAAAATGAACTTAGAAAAAATATTTTAAAATAAGTTGAAATTTTACATAAGTTTACCGTCGAAGCTTTCGTTCAGCTTTTTTTGCTCTGCATATTCCTACCAAATGGAATTAATTTCGTCACAGCCTCGCATAAAAACGAGAGCCCCCCCTAAAAGGCATACAATCACCAAGCTTAACCATTCCAAGCATTGTTCTGATTCTCAAACAGCAAAGAGCACACGTAATTAATACGTGATTTAAGATGCAAGGCAAGATGAATTGATAGAATTGTTCTACATAACATTCATTAGTGTTTCATATTCTGAAACTATACACCCCATTACAGCTTTTGTGTCACATCGTTGAATGATGATAATAATAATATTTAATAGTATAAAAATTCCTTATCGAGTATAGATATATAATATTTAAAACACTTTTAAATATTTAAAACACTTTTAAATATTAAGCACCTTTTATTTCATACACAAAGGTTAAAAAATTTTACTTTGGATGAAATTATATAGTCGCTTGGTTAGCGCAACAAACTCACGCAGGTCTAGTGAAATTAAAATAATGAATTGATTCACCATTAAATGAGAAAAATGGCTTTCTCACATCTGGAACAACTCATTTCAATATTCATAAAACGATGAATTTCACTATAAAATATAATTACCAACGTTAACTGAGAGCGCAGCTGCAGCCTTGTCAGTTTCTGGGTCGCTGATGAGTAATACCCGTAGCTCATTGTCCAAAATTAGGCCTCGGCAATCTCTTTTGTCCTCTTGACTTTTCGTGATTTTTTCGAATACCTGGACCATCGTGGAAACGGTCGCTGTGGAGAGCGGTCTAGAAGAGAGAACTATTTTACGCTGCAAGCTCTTTAAATACGCCAACAAGAGCGCGTGGAAGTCTAAAAATTCTAAAAATTCATTTTGTTACCTGCGCAGCAATTTCACAACCCTGACAGGAAAATTCCTGATTTTGAGATCGAGAAGGAAACAAATATGCGAAGGTTAAATTTGTAATTTTCTCCTCTTCACGTCCTTACTTTGAAGTAGAATATTATCTGGTCATTGGCTAATTTGACGGGAGAAATTAATGCTTTGCGTCGGTTCCCTCCGGTTTATCAATGCCGATTTTGATAATGAAAAAGTTATATATTCTTCATGGGGTGTTCTTATGTTAATTTGTATTCATTTTCTCCACAATTTTCCCAAGGTGTCTTGTATTTTGTTCGAAAATGGAAAACGTGTAGCCAATGGACTACCGAAAAATATCAAACGACATGTGTGAAATGCTTTAATAATAAATTCTCCAGTGCTATGACCGGATTATAGACATAAAAGGAGATCGATTAGAAATCTCACCGAGGATATGGCAGTTAATTCAAAACTTTCAAGAAAAAACTCAACATTTAATATATTTTACTGTTTGCAACGGTCTGTTTGCCAAATGCTGAAAGTAAAAAAGCGCGACTTGCCAAATCTGTTCTTGTCGAGTAGGTTCCAGGTTAATTTTAAGTGCATAATTTTTAAAATATAAACAAATCCATATTGTTCAAAATTAAACAGTGATTTTCTCTCGCGTTAACACTTTCAAGTATTTATTCACATCTAATTTTGTCTCTTGACATTTAAGATTGTATTGATTCATATTTCTCGAATTTCAGTATTATAATAGATCTCTTATTTTTAAAGCAACATGAGCTCTGGATTATTTAATTGTCCGCACTTCGTGTTGACAAATAGTTCTGGGCTAATAAAACAGGTAAGTGTTGGTGTACTTTAAATCAGTTTTATTTCTTTCGATCATTTCAGTTTTGTCTAAAAGCCTTCAGGCAGCCACTAGATACATGTGTGTAAAATTAATTTGGTTATAAAATGATATAGTTGATTTATAAAATCGTTTTTAAACAATTTTCATCTATAGTGCATCCATATCAACTTTAGTTCTTGATATTTGTTCCTATAACTAGGTGGTAATGTTCGTTTGCTAATACACGAAAAAGATAATAAGACAGGAGTTGGGGGTTCAGAGATTAGTAGATTGACGTTCCTGTCCTTATGAGTTTCTAAAGTTTGGCTTTAGAACCTTGTGGCCTGTGATAATCATAAGGCTGGAGAAGCGGAAAGGTCGACAGACCACTCTTGAAGCTGCAGATGTCATCGATTCGCGTTGGCTGCAACACATTCAATCAATTATTAATAAATTATTTTCTTTGGTATAAAAAGTAAGAAATACCTTGCTGACGACCGACAACGGCTCAAACTCGTCAATCTCAGCGCCAGCAGATCCAGCGCCTCCTTCCGCGGTTGATATCACGTGGACCGCTAGCTTTCGCCTTTTGGCCCCCTCGGCGTGGATGTGCTCATTGTAAAACTTAATCACGTCGTCCTTGGTGATGGTCTTGAGAAAGGTGACCTCGATATTGTTCCGGTCAAAGCAGTACGTTTGGTAAGCAATTTCGTCCCAGAATAGATCCGTCAGTTGTTTCATCTTCTTGGGCTTCTCCAGCCGCAGTACAGCCAGGGCTTCTTTGTGCTTTTCAAACTCCTCGTCACTCATTTCCTCGAGGTACGACTTCATGCTCAGCAGAAACTGCTCTATTTTGTGGTCCACGTAGGTCGGATGCTTGTCCGACTGCACCAAGATTCTCACGCCTTGACCCGTCACATTGTAAGACAGCGACAAGCGCGCATAGTAGCCGAGCTGCTCCTGTAATTCAAATCCGTAAAGTTAATGGAATTATCTGATTCAATTTGTTGTTAAACAAAGTTATCTAACAAACAATATTTCATTCGACAAAAAAAACTGACTTTGGTCCTGAGCACGTTGGAGCACGGTTCGCTGGCGATTTGGACGAACAACTGAAGCAGCATGTTGCTCTCTGTGCTTTTTGGCGGACACTGCAGGTGTACGTCGACGCAGGAGGTTTTGTGCGTTTCATTTGTTACTTCGTAAACATAGTTGCTCCCTGCCAGAATCATAGTATTGATTATTATAAAAACAATTACACAAAGAGCGTATAATTTAACCATCCTCCAATTTCATGTCTCGGTAAAGCAGCAAATGCTGTGGCAACAAAGGCATCGCGTTCTTGGGCAATTTGCTCTCGATCAGTTTGATCAGTTTCTGGGCTGCTGCTTTGTTGGTGTTGCCGTGGATCAGGCACTCGATGTGCATCATGGAGAAGAACTCCTTGATGAAATTCTTAAGGCCATCGAAGGACAGATCTGGGGAAAAAAAGTAATTTTATAAAAGCACGCGGAAACGAGAAATTATTGCTGCGATCAATTTATAGAAATTGGGGTGCGAATCACGTGAAATGGTCAAAAAGTTTATCAATAACGAGGAATTCAAAAGTGACGTAAAATGAGAAAATCGAGTACTAATGCATATCAATGATTGCCTGGTTCAAATTAAAATATTATTGCTTACATTTTGTAGCTTCCAGTAGTTCAGTTTTAAGCCATCTTTTTTCTATCAAACACTCCCATCGGTATTGAGTGGCCTGCGTGTATGGTTGTTCTGCTGTAAAATTCGTCAGATTCCTTTCATACTAAATCAAGAACAAAAACATAAGTCTAAGAAAATTCAAGCCTAATTAATACATACGTATTCCTTGAAAATCTCATAGCGTTCCTCGTCAACATCCAAATTGAACAGCGTGTCGAGCACTTTGGTTAGCAGGATGTGTAGCTTGTCGTTAAATCCCGCGATTTTCACCTGTCAAAAACAGTAAGCATATCTCTAATATATAATTTCATTAGATTTACTCACCTTCAAGCCATATTCGGAGTACACAACACTAAACTGGAGAGAAGCCAGGGAGGCGTCGTGCGAATATTCAGTCAGGGCGTCATGAACCAGACACACGTAAATACGTTTAAAGATTGCCCTGAGCGGGTCCACGTACGCAAACGGACTGACAATTGAAATAAAAATTAGAACAAATTCCAATTTTAGACATGTTGCGTACCTCGTCAGTTCGAAGATCAGGTTTGATTTTGGGAGGAGAAACTCGTCATCCTTCTTGTGCCACACCCGTACAAATTGTGTCTCGTGAATGATTGCAGGATACTTTGGGGGCTGCAAAACATTCAATTGAGTTAGGATTGTTTAGCTAAATTTTTCTGATGCGTAAACAAAATGAAAATTACATGAAAACGCATTGTCAAATTTCTGACCGGTTCGGCTTAATAAAGAAATTAGGATTGAGGAAAATGCCCGGAATATCAGTTGAACACAATAAATATTATTTAAAGTTAACTTTATAAAGATCAGTTTTAACCTTAGTAGAATATTGTAAAACTATTGCAGGAAAATAGACATATTCTGTTTACTTCATCAAAACAAACATATTAATCTTTGACACGTGGACCACAGAAACTCACATTATCATCGTTTGGCAAAATATCAAAGCTGCTTGGAATGAACTCGTTCTTTTTGGGCAACTTCAGCTCTTCAATCGGCTTAGCATTCTTCCACTTTTCAATCAGCTCTGAAGGAATGTCTTCGATTTTGTATTTGGCTCCGTACCATTTCTCAGTCTGGTCAGCAATTGATTCAAACTCTTTCGATACGATTCTAATCCTGATTGAAGGAAGGAAAAGTTAAACAAAAGTCGGAGCATTTTTCAATAATTTTCAACCTGCAGTTATCTGGAGTGAGCTTTTCCATCACTTGATTTATAAGATCAGGTTTCCACTCAGATAATATATATCTTACAGTCAGCACATCGTCTATTGGGTATTTCTAGAATAGGCAAAATTCACTTTTCTTAAATGTTTTAAAAGTCGCCAACCACTGGAACCACTGTACTTTTGCTAATTTCGGATTCTTTAATGCACTTTTAACACTGCATAGTTACAATAATTCTGCTATCGTCCATTTGATACCCGATAAAAATGCTTTAAAATATTTAAAGTGTCATGCTGAAAACTGAAATAAGTTCTGATAGACGTGGTAATAAGAAGAAATGTTTAAATACAAAAATATTATTTCTTGATTGCTACTTCTACCAATTTTTATTTTCAATATGAAAATCGAATTATTTTTACGCCAAAGTGCAGATTAGCAGAGGATTTAATATGAAATTTTGTAGTGAAAATACTCCAAATTTTTAATTAACTGTTGAACTATCTAATAAAAGCTCTGAAAAAGTGTTTAATAATTGATTGTGATTTGATATAAAATTCCTAATGTCAACTCACCAGCAGGTCTTCAACCAGGTCGACAACATAATCCCTGGGCGATTCTTTGTCTTTGAACCGGAAACTCATGTTAGTGATTTCCACATATTCTTTGAAAATCCATTCCTGTGGATCTTCTTGCCGAAGCAGATTGATATACTAAAAGTAGAAGCGTGATTGATTGATTTCTCACAGAGCGTTGCACTGCAAGAGTACCTGGAAGATGAGATCAACGATGTTGTCAACGTTCTCGAGACCCTTTTCAGTCAGATCAACGTTCACAGCGAAAAAGGAAATGTCCCTTGCCACTGAGCTGCATCCGGCAATCAGATGACTTGACCAGCCACGCTTTTTCAGAGCAGAGAGCAAGCTGCCGCTGCTTTCGTGACCAATCAGGCGGCTTAAGTACCTATTTGGCTGAAATCACAGAAAACAATTAGAAAATTAAATTAAAATTAAGATACAACAGGCAATGATCGGCAGAAAATAAATAATTTGTTTGGTACCTAAAATTTTAGAATTCTCCCACTTCAATTTTCCCATTTTTTGGAAAAAACTATTGCAGAAAATATGTTTTAAGTTACAAAAAAAGTAATTTGTTTGTAAAAACCATATTTTTAAAAGATGAAAAAATTTCCTATCATTTGCTGATGATTTTATTTTTTTGCAGATTTCTTTTTCCGAACGATTAAATACTTTTGAAGATCTACTAAATGCCTTTTTAGACTTTTCTTAAATATAATAAAATCTCCTTTTGTGTCTAAATAAACGCAACGAAATGAGGCAAGCGTTGGGAGATGATTTTATCCTGTATGTCTATAAATACATTTTATGGAGCGTAATTGTGGCATTGATTTGAGTCGTCCCTCTTTAAATATCAGCATGATTGAATTAATATTAGCTTAAAATTTGCAATAGAAATAGAACTCCCAGTTTAATCTAAAAAAGAACATTATAAATTTAGAAATCTAATTATTTCCCAACCTTGTCAAACTGACCGATTTGGAGCTGCTGATAATTCTTACGTAGTAGAATTGATCAAGAAACCACCTCCGATGACTAAACTACAAAATATTATATGCTTACGCCTGCTTTGTAGTGCTGCTTCATGTCAGGAATGGGAAAGGTGACGCTAAGTGATCGCCAGTTTTTTATTGGCACAGCCAGTATTTTCTTTTTCAGCTGCTCTGGGCCAAAAGGATTTCCAGGCCACTTGGGCAGAGCGACTTTTTTGTTCACAATTGTTCCAAACAAATTCACAGCTGTATCTTGCAGTTCGTCTAAAGAGTCTGTAAAATTAAATATTTGAAAATGTCCATATGTTACCCTTCTTTCAAACTCTGGTAAAAAATTTTAACTGAAATTAGTTTTATATCGCACCTTTGCCGAGGATCACGAGCGACATGATGTTGGACGAGTAGTAATCTCTGTGGAACTTGAGCAGAGCCTCCCTGACATTTATTCCATTTTTCTTGGGATCTTCGACCAACGTTTGCAAGTTGCCACCGCAAAATTTACTGTAGGGATGGTCCTTGATGCTGGTGCTCCTTTCCAGCTGGTGTAAACGCCATGAATCATCTGCCACACATTCTTCATTCTCTAAATTGACGGCTTGAACTTCTCGGTCTGTCGCGTCCTCGGTGAAGAGAGGGGCCTTAAAGAACTGAGAAAAACTTTATGCAAAATCATTATTTGTGATTTTTGTTAATTTTAACTCATCTTTACATGTCTAATGCGTTGGTCAAGTGTTTAGGGGCGACGTTAAAGTAGAAGGTCGTTTTTTCCATGCAGGTGTGTGCATTTGAATGTCCGCCATGCTCTGACAAGAATTTTTTGTACTCGTTCTCGCGTGGGTACTTTTCCGTTCCAAGGCGCAGCATATGCTCCAGAAAGTGAGCCAAGCCATCGAGTCCATTGGGATCGCTCAATTGACCTGAAAGAAACAATCATTTGTATATTAAGAGCACTAAAACATTTCAAATAGTTATGTTCTTTAATTTTTAAGACTTGAAAAGTGCAATGGAATTTGGAGCATGTTAAAGTACACGTTAAACCCGATTTTCAACTCCATATTTTATGAAAAACAAATAACTCCATTTTTTGCTGCTGATATTTATCTGATTATCCGGCAAATTCATGGAATTGTAAAATGAACTTAGATTAAATATTTTAAAATAAGTCGAAATTTTACATAAGTTTACCGTTGAAGCGTTTGTTCGGCTTTTTATTGCTTTATACAAATTCCTACCAAATGGAAGGAATTTTGTCACAGCCTCGCATAAAAACGAGAGCCCCCCTAAAAGGCATACAAACAGCAAACTTCACCATTCCAAGCATTGTTCTGATTCTCAAACAGCAAAGAGCACACGTAATTAATGCGCGTTTCACAATGCGACGCAAGTTGAATTGATAGAATGCCTAGAATAGAATGCCATAACATTCTTTGGTGTTTCATACTCTGAACATATACACCCTATTACAGTTTTTGCGTGTCACATCTTTAAATAATTATAATAATATTCAATATATAGCATAAAAGTTCCATACAGAGCATAGATTCATAATATTAGAAACATATAAAAACTTTTTTAATATGATAATGAAGCACATTATTTTATGCTCAAAAGTTGTATATTTTTTACTTTAGATGAAATTAGTCGCTTGGTTATTTCAACAACACACGCAGGTGCAGTAAAAATAAAGTAATGAAGTGATTCACCATTAAATGAGAAAAATGGCTTTCTCATATCTGGAACAACTCATTCCAATATACATAAAATGATGATTATCACTATAAAATATACTTACCAACGTTAACTGAGAGCGCAGCTGCTGCCTTGTCAGTTTCTGGGTCGCTGATGAGTAATACCCGTAGCTCATTGTCCAAAATTAGGCCTCGGTAATCTCTTTTGTCCTCTGGACTTTTCGTGATTTTTTCGAATATCTGGATCATCGTGGAAACTGTCGCTGTGGAGAGCGGTCTAGAAGAGAGAACTATTTTACGATGCAAGCTCTTTAAATACGCCAACAAGAGCGCGTGGAAGTCTAAAAATTCTAAAAATTCATTTTGTTACCTGCGCAGCAATTTCACAACCCTGACAGGAAAATTCCTGATTTTGAGATCGAGAAGGAAACAAATATGCGAAGGTTAAATTTGTAATTTTCTCCTCTTTCGTCCTTACTTTGAAGCAGAATATCTGGTCATTGGCTAATCTGACGGGAGAAATCAATGCTCTGCATCGGTTCCATCCGGTTTACCCAGCAGAAAATTCTGAGCGGCTTTTTGCCGCTCTTTCTTGCTCGCTCATTTACACACGTATTTGGGACATTCTTGCTCTTTCTTGCTCGCAACCTAAGTTCGGTTCCTGGCTCGTTTCTGCTATTTTTCGCTCAATGCTGCTTTCTGCTGCCCTTGCTGCTCGCTCAAAAACGCTTTTGTTGCTCGCTCATTTAGGCACGTATATGGAACATATTGGCTCTTTCTTGCTCGCTAGGATTTTTCTGGCTCATTTGTGCTTTTTATCGCTCAAAGGTGCTTTTATCTGCTCAAGCTACTCGCTCAAAAACGCCTCTGTTGCTCGCTCATATATAGACACTTTTTTAAACATTGTTGCTCGCAACCTCAGTTCGTTTCTAGGATTATTCTGGCTCATTCATGCTCACAATTGCAGCTCTGTACTCCCTCCCGTTTGATTCAAATTAGTTTTTTTTAATCCCATTTACTGCTGAAACGCGCTAGCACTGACTTGACAGTCAATTCAATTTTATTGCACATTAACGCTTGCATTATTGCAACAATATGAGGAGGCAATAAAAAGCAAAAAGCGTTTACATGCAAGAAATATGCACGCCTTAGCCAGCAAATCACGAGAACTGAGGTGGAGAGCAGGAATGTTCCAAATAAATGAGCGATCGAAAATAAAAATGAGCCAGAATGGCTCAAGTATGCATATTTCTTGTTCGTTAATAACTGCAACCAAAAAAGAGCATGTTTTTTATGCAATAATGGAAGTGGTAATGAGCAAGAAGCAAGAAATATGCTATCTAGCCAAGCCAAGCGCGTTATAACTGAACAGGGGATTTAAATTCACTAATACGTTTTTAAGCCTTGTATTAAATTCATAAAAGCTGTGTGTTAATTACATGATCTAAAAAAGCTCATTTTTTTCTCAATAAAAGGAAATGTTTTGCTGCTTTAAAGTTTTTGCCTGTCTTAGGTGTCTTTGCTCTTACAGAAAATTCCAAAATTAATGAACTCATGAAATGCAAACGAGAAAATAATTAAAGAATAAATTAATTAAAATTATTAAATAAGATTGAGCGATAATATTGCTTAAACATATGAAACAGCTTTGCTTGAAAACCATAAATGGCAATATTTTGAATAAAATTTGCATTTTTAGGAACCTAAATTGCTGTATTTTATTGATACCGATTTTCAAAATACAAAAATAAACTTTTTGGAGTAACTTCTCACCTCATAAGCTGCGGATCATTCTGTGTCTGTGTGGCTAGCTAAAAACAAATCAATTGAGATGTACATTAATTTAAAAAAAGTGCAACTCGCGTTTTCCTGATAAATTTGCCATAGCCTAATCCCAAAAATTAAAAAAAAAACAGGTTCATCTTTGCCATCCAAATAAACCGTCACAGAAACCAGAAACAAAATCAATGATATGCATCTATCTCGACGATTCAATGATGATTGGCCGGAAAGTATGATATTTTCGGCATAAAAACAATTTGTTAAAAGGGCTCTGATTTGTTTACGATATTGTATCAAATTAGAAAGGCAATTTTTAAAAAATTAATTAATGCGTATTTTAATGTGGTACTATTATTTCTACTTTCATCGAGCAATTCTAGTAATATATAGATTTAAAAGAAAGGATCACAATTTAAATAATTACTCACCATCATCACAGTCAGCAGTGGGAACAACTTCTGTCAACTGTCGATAGCCATGGCTGGTCCACACACTTGTGTTGGGATTAGCACGCTGACAAACATTCGAAACGATTCTTCTGGTTGCTGCCATAGTCAGTGGGGTGAGATTGTTCATCTCGCAGTACGCTCTCTGGCTTACTAAAATTAGAAAAGTTTTGCAAGATTACCTTTATGCTCATATGATTTAATATAATCAATCACCTCACAGAATAAATTCTTTCATGCAGCAAAACAGAAAAATAATAAACACGTAAAATAATAATTATCTTTATTGACTTTTCGGTTTTTTTTAAACTCAAAGCATTTTAAAATTTAAAACTCCTACACGTGATTTAGGATAATAAATGGCAAATGGTGAAATTTTCAAAGAAAAACTACGTGTTTTGCGCTCTCTCAAACTGTACAACATTAATTTAGCCATCTCAAAATTTCTCAGACCTGAAATTAGCTGCATATTTTTGCCTAAAAAATCTAACATATAATAACCACAGTGAAAGCAAGCTCTAAAGAATTAAGTATTCAGATAACCAAAAGGAGAAGAGAGAGGCACTTACGGAAAATGCACTCAACGAGCTTGCAGTCAAGTGCAAGGAAGTCTCCTCGCTCAGCATTCAGACGGGACCTGCTCAAAATGTCATCTCCAAACACGGCCTTTGTCATTTGAGTGACAAATCTCGCAGGACGCTGACTCGTGTACATATCAACCGAAGCGTATCTTCCTCTCAGGAGCACGTAGCCATTGCCGATGTAGTTCTGTATCATGAAATTTGGGATCAAAATATGATATGAAAACTGAAATTAAAATTGACTTACGTAATTGTTGCACACAATCTGTAGCAAATCAGGTTCATCGGAAGCAGCTTGCGTTCCTCTCATAGCAGCACTGGACTTAAGGAGCAGGTCAATTTTGCTATCCAGCACGTGAATTAACTGTAGCATTTCCACTGAGCAGCAACAAGATCGGTCTAAATTTGAGATTTATTATATACATAAAAATAAATAAAAAACAAAACTTCACCTTCACTGGCCAGACTTGGTTTTTTACCCACAAACTGAGACGACCTTGATGGTAAAGGGTCAACCTCGTGACTGCTCTCACCTACAATAAAAATCAATTAAACAGTTGGGTGAATAGCCCTTATTTTGCCCGCTAACAGATATATATTTATCGCACCTTGAACGACAGCGTCATCCCAATCAGAAAAAAGGCCATCAGATGACCACTCTAAGAATTAAATTTAAGTGCATAATATAAAAAATGATCATTTATAATTTTTACCTCTTTGAATCTGACGCCGTCTTTCTTCGGATGAATGTGTCTCAACTTCACGATGATCTGTGCTGTCAGCATCTTCGTCATGCTCCTTCTCAAGCCTGTGACATGTGTAAAATAGAATTACCAATTGAAAAAGCTAAATTTTAATAAATAATTTTATATCATTACATCTTAGACGATCCAGCAGTCGACCTGTAATTTCCACGACCTCCGTCCAGCCTCATGGAATCACCGGATTTGGCCAGAGGTCTGCTCCTCTCTTGGGAACTGTGAATATTGACTTTCTGGGTGGTGGTGTCCTTATTAGCAGCTCCAGTCTTAGTCACCGTGTTCGTCTTTGGCGCCCTTTTCTCTTGAGTACTGTATTTCTTGCTTGCTTTCTTGCTTTCTTTGCCCACATTTTCTTGGGTTGCTCCTGGACCATCAAAAGAGGTGTCGCTATCTTCTCCATCACCGGTTCCTGCTGCTAAACTCTCAGTAAACTGAACCTTCTCCTTTCCTTTCTCAGGCCTTTCATTTGTAGAAACAAAATTACCAATTGCAAAAATCAAATAATTTGATATCATTACATCTTAGACGATCCAGCAGTCGGCCTGTTATTTCCACGACCTCCGTCCAGCCTCATGGAACCAGCGGATTTGGCCAGAGGCCTGCTCCTCTCTTGGGAACTGTGAATATTGACTTTCTGGGTGGTGGTGTCCTTATTAGCAGCTCCAGTCTTAGTCACAGTGTTCGTCTTTGGCGCCCTTTTCTCTTGAGTACTGCATTTCTTGCTCGCTTTCTTGCGTTCTTTGCCCAGATTTTCTTGAGTGGCTCCTGGACCATCAAGAGAGGTGTTGTTTTCGTCTTCATCGCTTGGCAAATTCACCTCTTTAGCTCTTGATATTGCATTTAACAGATCAATTTGCATGTTACTGGTTCCATGCTAGAAATTAATATAATGAAACATGCAACACAATTGATAAAAATATATAGATATATTTATATATACCGCTTTTTTCCCCATTTTCTTTGACGGAGATCTCGGTCTATCTTCCTCATCGGCAGTTTCTAAATTTTTGGCAGGCAACCTTCGGATCCTTTTGGGTCTCTCTCCAGGGAAAACACAGTCAGCGTCAAGTTTCCTCAATTTTTCCATCTCTTGCATTTCACAAAAAGTGCCTAATTTAACAAATAATTATTAATAAAAACAAAACTTACTTTAGAGATGGTTAAAAACTAAAAATTACCTGGGCCATGTAAAATCAGAGCTGGTTTTGTTTCAAGCCTGCCACTTTTATCTTTTCCAGAAATCACGTTGTACTTCTTGGTTCCTTTTTTGGGGGGATCATCCATATTGTTTACTTCGTCAACCAAACAAACTTGCGTTTTTTTCGACTGGAACCATTCAATAACGACGTAATTACGTCCTTCTTGATTAGCCTTCTCTGGTGAAGGTCGAGATTGGCTCGTCATGATTAAAAGTTTAACTGGAGCAACCTATGAATTAGAAATAATTAAAACATATTCATTTACAAATGAAATTGACGAAATAATTAACAAAATTTAAGTATTCATTATTGCTGTTTCTGATTCTTTTTTGCACTGCTGAGCAAAAACATGCACACAGAATAAAATCAACAAAAATAACAATCCAATTGAGACTTTTGGTCAGAATTCAGTGCTTTAATTAAGTATGCATATTCATTCATGCATGTAAATGTATGTGCAATATTCATGCAATATTATGTACACATGCACGTGCATTCATTATGTACACATGCATGTACATGCATTATGTACATATTTACATGCATGTAAATGCATTATGTACATACATGCAAGTAAATAATGCATTATGTACATGCATGTATGTAAATGCATTATGTAAATACATGCACGTAAATGCATTACGTACATACATGCATGTAAATGCATTAATGTACATACATGCACGTAAATGCATTACGTACATACATGCATGTAAATGCATTATGTACATACATGCATGTAAATGCATTATGTACATGCATGTAAATAAATGCAATATGTACATGCATGTATGTGCAATATGCATTTTTTGTGCATATCTATGTCATTATATAATTATCCATTTACACATGCACAAAGTACATGCATTTACGAAACATGCACAAAGTACATTCATGCATGCATGTTCATGCATTATCATGTGTGCATGTACATACATTTACACAGTTTATCTTCAATTATTTACATGTGTGACTTCGCAAATATAACTGCGCGCACTTAAAATTCGGGACATGCATTGACACAAACAAAAAATACATAATCAACACTTATTTAGGAACTAACCTTGCTTATTGTGTTTCCAACAAGAGTCGGTAATTTATTATTAAGAAGATGTAGTCCGTTTTCTTCTACATTCACTGTCACGACTATCTCGTTGTTTTGATCGCAAGAGTGATTTCGGCGAATATTTTAGCCGGAACAGAGTGCGAGACAACAATAATGAAATTACCGATCGTGAGGTAAGGAAGCAATGCAGTAGTGTGCGGTCTGCGGTGGCGTCTGGAGACCAAATCGACACTCAACGCTGATTGGCTTCTGTGTGTGCAACGCTTTGCCCGCTAAATTAATTTACCTAGAAAGCGCGCGCTGGTTGTTCGTGCATTCTGCCTGGGCTTCCATATGAACGAATCTGCGTATGGATTGTTGTTTTGGTTTTGAGTTTGCCTGTGCATATAGCATATATACTGATCTACATTTTGGTTTCCTTCTGATAATAAAAGGACCAAAATGGATCAACAACTCGAAAGCAGTGGTTCAGCAGGACCACGAAAAAGGAAGAGTTACCGTGTGTTGCACAGTAATAATAAATTGCCGAGGCAGACAATTTATAACTGGAGGAAGAAAGCAGCCCAAGCTATGGATCAAGCTTATGCAGAAGAGACCACTAATAACATGTCATCACCGGTAAGTGAAAAAATAATTTTTCATAATTTTCAATGAAAATACAAATAATATTATAATGAGAAAATATTCTAATATTTATATAGGCCTCTGACTGGTATGCAGGAGGAATTTAAAAATTTAATTTGTAAATAAATATTAGTGATGATTAGTGTGCAATGATTGATGAGTCTGTTGAAATTTTTGGGGTTGTGGTTTTGCAGTAATTATACTTAAAAAAATTATTTTCATTTCACTACTTTAAAATTTTCAATTAACTTTTTGCAAAATTTAAAAATCTATAAAATTTAGAAAAAAATTAATATGGAACTATCGTGAAGGTAACACAATTTTATTTGGCACATTTTAGAATATTATTTGGAATTCCATTTTGTAAAACTACTATGATTGTATTGTTATAAATGTTTGTTTTTCCTTTTGCATTTTTTTACATTATTGTTTTCAATAATCAGAAAGTGTGCATTTTGAGAAGATCATCACCTGAGAAACAAACAAATAAATTGAATCGAAAATGGTTACAATACATGACTTTTTTGTTCATATTTTTGAAATATATTTTAAATCAATGTTTATAAATGATAACAAAAAATGAAAATACCACAGTAAATTTAATATTAATGTGTTTGATAAAAATACAAACAAGAAAATCAATTTTGAGACGTTAATAATAATAATATATAATTTATTTAAAAAAATTTAAGGGAGATGAATATGACCGTGAGGCAAGTGAAAATGATGAAGATTCTCAGACTCGTATAACGCATGATGAAAGAGGAGTTGATAGATGCAGTGACAACGATGACCAACCATCACCAGAAAGCGATGATGGCCATTATGAAGAAGAGCCTGAATGTGAAGTATTACAGTTGCATTTAATGTTTAAAATTAAGAAGAAAGTATTTATTGTGATGTTTTTCATTATTATTATTTTGCCAAGATGGAACGACGAGCTTCTCCCTCCTCCGAGATTGACGCCGATGCTGATGATTTTACAACGACGTCTGTTTCCTCTCTCAATGATTCTGAAGTTGATGAGAGCGACGTCGACGAGGATAATAGCGACGAAGAAATTAATAATGGGCAGCAAGAGGAGGTACTTTAATAGCTAAATGCTCACCTTTCATCATATTATTTTTGCTTTTATGGTACATTTTAAACTGGGAATTTAAACTTTGCTGGGAAAATGCGTCAATTAATATTAATGAATTTTCTTTAATTATAATCTTTAGTTTCTCATAAATTATATATTTCCCAAAAATTAAAATTTATGCCATGATTATTATTATTTCAGGAGTCAAATGAGGACTCACTACCAGAGGAATTTGACAAAAACGAGAGTTTCGCTGCTCCTTTTCTGAAGTTGCCACAGGTCCCCCTTTACCCTCCTGATGGTCCAAGTGTGGCAGATATGACGCTTGTCATTTTATCAATACTCATTAAACACAACTCTACTGACTCTTTGAAAACCGAGATTTTCCGCGGACTCAATCTTCTCCTTGGAACTAATGACTTTCCGGACAACCAGTATAAGTTGAAAAAACTTTACAAAGCAACCAGTGACACAATGGAATGTCATGTTTTTTGCAAGAAGTGCATGAAATATGTGGGATTGAAAGAAGAAAAGTTACTCTGTCCATCATGCAATAAGTTGATCAAAAAATCAGAAAAGGAAGAAAATTTCTTCTTTACCGCCAAGCTGAAGAATATTTTGTCATCAACACTTGAGAAGAATAGCGAGAGCTATGATGGAAACTTTGCTGAAATGCCATTAGTGAGGGCAGATGGAGAAGAGAAAGTCTTTTCTGATCTCCCAGATGGAAGCATCCACGCTTCGCTTCGTGGAAAATTCGGACCTTCCATTCATAGTTACAACATTTTCGGGGATGCTGCACCTGCTTTCGAAGCCTCGAAGAAATCCATTTTTGCTCTGATGTTGGCTCCAAACTTTATTAAAAAATCGGAGAGGTAAATGTGTATATATATATATGTGGTTGAATGAATATGGCTAAATAAATATGACTAAGTATTTCATTAAATTTTATATATATACATATGCAGGCTAATAATAATAGGGCACAACTTTCTGAAAATATAATAATTTAACGACAAAAATACAAATACTCGCAGATCTAGAAGCTGATGGTCGATTTTCTGCGCAGCAGCTTTATTTAATAAATCTGAATAACTGCTTGATAAATATATTACATGCTTTCGTTTATAAAGTTCTAAATTTAGTAGCTACAGAAAAATATTATTTGATCCCTCTCTAATTAATAATTAATATATGCAACTCTTTTATTTATTCCCTATCTCTAGGTCTCGAAACGTGAAGCTAGCAGCAATCTGGGTGGGCCGAAAAGAGCCTGATATGAATGTTCTTCTACAGCCTTTTGTTAAAGAGGCTAGGTATATTGCTGAAAAAGGAATTCAGTGGACGGACCACAACGGAGAAGCGAGAAACTGTAAAATTTTCCCACTCACAGCAGTCGCAGACTCGGTCGCGAGACCCAAGATGATCGGGTCATGCGTACACAATGCTCAATTTGGATGCACTTGGTGTTATCACCCCAACGACGCCATTGGGCAGTCGTACAACAGGTACGTAGAAAATGAGAGAACATTAAATATTTTAATATTTAACCACTACTTTGTGCATCTCTAGTAAATTCATAAAGCAATTAATATATTTCTATTTTTAAAGCTGCGCGCTTTTCAGTTTTTGACTTTTTGTGGCCCCTCTAGCTATTTTATATATATATATATATATATATATATATATATATATATATATATATATATATATATATATAGCGTTGAAATTTATACACCAGTTAATTATTGCTTTTTGCTTCTATTGATTATCATTCATAAATACACGATATTTGCCAGGTATACTTTTCGAGAACCATGTGCGCCACTACGCACTAACGTATCCTGGAAAGAGGATTTGGACACTGCCTTAAGCACAGGTGAGCCCTGCAAGGGTGTTCAAAATGAAAGCGTTCTGCTGGATCTACCAGGGTTTCTCATCCCTGAAAATATTGGAGTTGAGCAGATGCACGCGGGTAAATTACTTATTTAATTATAGAAGATTACACTTTTTTAAATTGATATTCTCTTTTTTAGCTGATGTAGGCCACTCAAAAACAGTCCTGAAATTGTGGACAAGCAATTTTCGCCAAGACTACTACATTTACACTCCTGCAAAGCGAATGCTCCTCGACAAAAATATGTCTGAGGTGCGACTGCCGACTCTGAAAAATGCAAGATTGCTCACAAAATTTACAGACTTTAAATCATGGAAAGCTAGCCAGGCAAAGTTGTGGACTCTTCACTTGAGTGTGCCATTGCTCATTGAGGTACAGAAGCCAAAAGATGTAGCGGTTTGGGCAAGGTAAATGTTTTTTCTAAAACTTATTTATAATTGCAAATAATTAAATAATACTGTATTTATGCGGCAATCTGCCCAAATACTTAATAATCTTCTAATTATATCTACTTAAATTTTTAATTATGCAAGTAAATTTTTTAAATTTTACAAATTAAAATTAATCGAAAATTGTTTTTATCTTCAAAACTCTTATTTAAGTAGAAAAATGAAATCTCTTCCCTGAAGTTAAAACGTATATCTTTTGTCATTTGATTTTCTCTTAAATATAAATATTTCCAGCCTGTTCTATACTTTCACTTTACACCCATCTGTATTATTATATTTACTTGCTTTACAGATTTGTCGCTGCATATTGGCTCCTTAATCAGTCCACGATTACGGAGACTGATCTGATTACTGCTCAAACCTACCTAGAGGAGCATTCTCAAGGATATGAGACACTCTACGGAACTCTGGTCATGACGTCAAACCTTCATCAGTCTCTTCACTGGCCATTGGCTGTTGCTCGAATGGGTCCGTTACAAAACTTTTCGGCATACCAGTATGAAGGAAAGTTCCCAGACATCAAAAAAGACATCAGCAGCACGAAAGCTACCGCACAACAGGTAATGGAGCGTGCAATCATGAGAGAATCGCTCCCTCACATTGCACAGACAGTGCTCAGGAGGCAACAAACAAAAGAGTACGTTTCCCAACTCTTAGAAGGCAAATCTACCAAAGTCGGACCACCTGAGACAAGAGGCCCACCAACGTCTGAAGATGCTGAAGGGAAGCACTTCAAGAAAGCACTGTGGTCAGGATTTGTCCTTCGAACTTTTGAGAGTCAGAAGGGTACACGCAAATGTGACTCTTGCGTGCAACTGAAAGACAATACATTTGGTATCGTCACAGATGTCATGAAAATTGTTGAAAACAACAAAGTCAGATTAAAAATTTTATCTTTGAACTGCACGCCACACATCATCAAAAAGTGCACAATTAGGTCGGGCGATCGTGAACTGAATATGGAAGACCTGAAGCTCCCTCATCTTTATTCAGCAAGTGTGGCGCACCAGCGATTGAGGGTGGTAGATGCCGAAATGGTCAAGGGTGTTTGTATTTTGATGGAAATGACAAATGGAAAGTTGTATGTTAGTGTTCCACCAAATAATGAAGAGGCCCAGTAAAAAGCATAATATACACAGTTTTATTTATCTATCATTAATAACCCATCCTCGTTTTGGTCTCATGCATGCATGTTAATCTGAAGCATTCAATTTGATTCGTAAATATAAAACCAAAATAAATCATTGGCGACTGTCTATATTTTGGCAAATATTTTCGCAAGCCAGTTTAATGAGCGAGAGCGAGCCGAGCGTGAAATGAGCCGAATTTAGCAAGACACTTTCAGCTCGAGCAGTGTCAGCTGAAAAAAGCAAGTGTTACTCATGAGCAAAAGTGAGCAAGAGCGAGCAGAGCATGAATGAGCAGAAAATTAGCGAGTTCAATTAAGCTCGAGCAGGTTGAGCTGAAAAAAGCAAGGGTTGCTCATGAGCAAAAGTGAGCAAGAGCGAGCAGAGCGGAAATGAGCCAGAAAAAACGAGCAATTTACGCTCTTTTTTAATACAAGCCGCTCGAGCAAGAAAAAACAAGAATTGCTCGCGAGCAATTTCTGCTCTTTTTTGATGCGAGCCGCTCGAGCAAGAAAAACCAAGAATTGCTCGCGAGCGATTTTAGCGATGAGCGAGCTGAGCATGAAAAATGCCTAAAAAAGCAACTCGAGCAAGAATGAGCAGCCTTGCTCGCTCATTAATGCTCAAGATTTTCTGCTGGGTTATCCATGCCGATTTTGATAATGAAAAAATAGATTTCCTGCATGGGGTTCTATATATACAACATGATATTTATATAGTCATCTTCACCCAAATTGTTTCAAGTTATCCCTATTTTGCTAAAATTTTGAAAACGTTTGGTTCAAATTGAATAAACAAAAATATCAAATTTCGTGATTTTTTCGAATATCTGGACCATCGTGGACACTGTCGGATCGCTGTGGAGAGCGGTTTAGAAGAGAGAATTATTTTACACTGCAAGCTCCTTCAATACACCAATGAGACCGTGCGGTCTTGAAGAGAAAAATTACTCTGCATCTGCATCTGCAAGCTCTTTTCATATTCACCAAAAAGAGCGCGTGGAAGTCTAACAATTCGAAAAATTCATTTTGTTACCTGCGCATCAATTTCACAGCCCTTGACAGGAAAATTCCTGATTTTGTGATTAAAAAGACCGAGAAGGAAACTAATTTAAAATTAAATTTAAAGTTTCTTTTTATGACGTCTGTATACTTTGAAGCGAAATATCTAGTTAATAGCTCATAATATTCTGCATGGGGTTCTACATACATTTTCTTAGTCATCTTCTCCCAAATTTTCACGAGGTATACCTACTTTGCTCTAAATTGGGAAATGTGTAGCTCATTGAATTCCCAAAAATATTAAACAGTAAAAAAGTGAAACGCTTCCTTTTCTTATTATATACCATTATTCTCTCTGTCACCATCAACAAATCTCATGCATGAAGGATAATATGACCTGATTATTGGCATGATAGGAGATTGGTTGGGAAAAGTCACAGATCGAGGGTAAGTGCAAATTTATGGCTCACGAGAAACGGAACTGAATATTATATCCAGACAATTTTGGTGTTCATAAGAATTTATGGCAAAGGTCCTGGTCACCTTTATCAAATGCAGGTAAATGCTCGACTGGCAAAATCTGGTCTTGTTGAGCATATATTCCAGGTTAATTTTAAAAATATAAAAACATAACATATATGCTCAAAATAAACCAGTGATTAATTTTCTCTCGTTAATACCTTCAAGCATTTCACGTCTATAATTCGGTCGCTTTGACATTTAAGGTAGCTATTTGTTCGGGAATTTCAAGTTTGTTATTTGGGGATCTCATAATGATGCGCTTCTTGGATGCAAATACGTGTGATTCTATTGATTTATTTTTCTGAACTTTCCATATTTTAATAGATCTCTTATTTTTGTCAGTATATAAAGTATGAGCTCGCTCTGTATAATTTAATTGCTCGCACTACAAGTAGAAAATCGATTCTGGGGCTGATAAAAAGGTTGGTGAACTTTAAATCGGATTTCTTTCTTTCGATCATTGCAGGTTTGCATAATTCACCAGGCAGCAACTATTATAAGTGTGTAATTGATGTTTTAATTAAATGATATAGACATATTTGGCTATTTGGAAAAGAACCGTACTTTTATTGCAATTACATGTGTTAAAATCAGGGCTGGGCATGGGTATTAAGCGGTATTTTGCGGACCCGGTTTTTTGCAGCAAGTTTATCCCGCATTTTTGGTGCCCATGAAAAATTACATTTAAAATGTCCAAAAAAACTGAAAAACACATGAGTCAACAAAAAGTAATTATGAAAGTCAAAAGAATTAATAAAGTAATAATGGTTAATAATCGTAACCAAAAACCCGTTTCCTCTCCATATAGGGCATTTATTCAATACTTTTACCATGAGGTGCAAAAAACCGCACAAAACTGGTAAATACCGCAAAAAACCACTGCACTGCATACTGCAAGTTTGGGAATCTTCCGGGAGATACCCAGCCTTGGTTAAAATACATAGTTAGTCCAAATATAAAGTACAAACAATCACGCACGAATAATTACATCTGGGCCAAGCGGGGAAAAATCAGTTTGGTAGAAAAAAGTAGCTGCGTTGACTTATAAAATCGTTTTTAAACAATTATCGTCTAGTGCATCCAGAACAACTTGGATTCTTGATATTTGTTGCTATAAGGTTGTAATGTTCGCTTGGCAGTACATAAAAAAAGTTAATGACACGCGTGAGTGGGGGATCATATTTTATTAGATTGACGTTGCTCTCGTTATGAGTTTCTAAAGTTTGGCTTTAGAACCTTGTGGCCTGTGATAAGCATAAGGCTGGAGAAGCGGGAAGCTCGACAGACCACTCTTGAAGCTGCAGATGTCTTCGATACGCGTCGGCTACAATACATTCAATCAATTAATAAATTATTTCTATAGTAAAAATTAAAAAGTACCTTGCTGACGATTGACAAGGGTTCAAACTCATCAACCTCAGTGCCAGCAGATCCAGCGCCTCCTTCCGCGGTTGACAACACGTGGACCGCCAGCTTTCGCCTTTTGGCCCCCTCGGCGTGGATGTGATCATTGTAAAATTGAATCACATCGTCCTTGGTGAGGGTCTTGAGAAAGGCAACCTCGATATTGTCCCGGTCAAAGCAGTACGCTTGGATGGAAATTTCGGTCCAGTAGTGATTGGTCAGTTGTTTCATCTTCTTGGGCTTCTCCAGCCGCAGTACAGCCAGGGCTTCTTTGTGCCTTTCAAACTCCTCGTCGCTCATTTCCTCGAGGTACGACTTCATGCTCAGCAGAAACTGCTCAATTTTGTGGTTGACGTAGGTCGGATGCTTGTACGACTGCACCATGATTCTCACGCCTTGGCCCGTCAAGTTGCGAGACAGCGTCAAGTGCACAATGTAGCCGAGCTGCTCCTGTAATTTAAATCCGTATTTTTAATGGATTTGTCTGATTCAATTTTTAGGAACTAAATTAATTTTAATTTTTGGTATGATTTTCTCACAAATTTTCGATTTTAGGCATGTTAGGCCTGTTTCGTGTCTTCAATTTTCAGAGCAATTTAGTTATAATTTCTAGAAATCTTGAACATCTTAATTGAATTTTGAAAATTTGGTTTGAAAATTGATTTATGAATACTCTATGAAACGTAGGCGCGGAGTTAATTTAAATTTTATGCCTAAAGACTGCGTTCCAAATATGCCAGCTTTATAATAATAATATTTGACCAAGCCGGATTGTTTTAATGGATTACACACTCTGGCTAAAACCGACCGGTCAAAATCAGAAACATTGCAAAGAGAACTACTGCTTTCTCGTGACATACAGCTACGGAGAGAAGCCAAAGAGAGATTATTTTAATTACTAGTATTTTTTCAACACAGTGTGCCATTTGCTCTCAAGTTTAAAATTCCCAGCTTAAGTAATTTATTACGATAAATTATCTAACGAACAATATTTCAATCGACATGAAAATATACTGACTTTGGTCCTCAGCACGTTGAAGCATGGTTCGCTGGCGATTTGGACGAACAACTCAAGCAGCATGTTACTCTCTGTGCTTTTTGGCGGACACTGCAGAAGAACGTCGACGCAGGAGGTTTTGTGCGTTTCATTTGTTACTTCGTAAACATAGTTGCTCCCTGCCAATATCATAAACATTATCAAACAATAAAACAAAGAGTGTATATAATTTTACCATCCTCGAGTTTCATGTCTCTGTAACGCAGCAAATGCGGTGGCAACAAAGGCTGCACGTTCTTGACCAGTTTGCCCTCGATCACATCGATCAGTTTCTGGGCTGCTGCTTTGTTGGTGTTGCCGTGGATCAGGCACTCAATGTGCATCATGGAGAAGAATTGCGGGATGAAACTCTTCAGGCCCTCGATGGACAGATCTGGAAAAAGATAATTTTATTGAAGCATTATTAGACGTTTTTTGTATTTGAACAAGAAAAGGTCACACATTTCTTACAAAAAGTAAAATATTTTTTGAAATTACGTAGTGTTTAAATTTTAGGTTTTTTGGTTAAACAACTGGCATTAACACTGATTTTTTTTAAAATAATTTTGTCATCAATGATGAGAATTTTTAATCTTCAATAAAAATGCAAAATATTGCAGAAAACCCCGCGACACAATGTTTTCAAAGGGTTTTAGCGAACCCTTAGAGATCAATTAATAGATTTCGGGGTGCAAACCACGTGAAATGGTCGAAAAGTTTATTTATCAACGAGGAATTAAAAGCGACGTAAAATGTGAATTTACAAGTCCTAATGCATGCCATAGATTGAGTCAGATTTAAAAATATTTGCTTACATTTTGTAGCATCCAGCAGTTCACTTTTAAGCCACACTTTTTCCAGCAAACACGCTGATTGGTAATGCATTGCGTGCGTGTATGGTTGTTCTGCTTGAAAATTCTTCAAACTTCGCACATACTAAAAAACAAAATCATAATTCTCAATTATTTAAGAAAATATAAGCCTACGTATTCCTTGAAAATCTCATAGCGTTTCTCGTCAACCTCCAAATTGATCAGCGTGTCGAGCACTTTGGTTAGCAAGATGTCTTGCTTGTCGTGAAATCCTTTGATTGTCACCTGTCAAAAGGTTAAGCATATCTCTAATAAATTATTTCATTAGATTTACTCACCATCAAGCCATATTTGGAGTTCACAACACCAAACTTGAGAGAAGCCAGGGAGGCGTCGTACGAATATTCAGTCAGGGCGTCATGAACCAAATACAGGTAAATATGTGTAAAGTTTACCCTGAGCGGGTCCACGAACGCAAACGGACTGGCAATTGAAATGTAAATTAGTATAAATTTAAAAACTGTAGTCATTAGGTTGCGTACCTAGTCAGTTCAATGATCAGGTTTGATTTTGGGAGGAGAAACTCGTCATCCTTCTTGTGCCACACCCGAGCAAAGTGCGTCTCGTGAATGATTGCAGGATACTTTGTGGGCTGCAAAACATTCAATTGAGTTAGGATTGTTTAGCTAAATTTCTCTGATGCGTAAACAAATGAAAATTGTATGAAAGGACATTGTCGGATTTCCGACTGGTTGGTTTTAGTAAAAAAGAAGTTGGCTTTGAGGAAAATGGCTGGAATATAAGTTCAATAATTGTTTTAAAATATTTTTGTAAGATTAGTTTCACTCTCAAGTAGAATATTGCATATAATTTCACAAAATTATATTCTGTTAAGTTCACTAAAACAAGCAACATTTTAAATCAAGAGTCTCTGACACATGTGTACCATTGATACTCACGTTATCATCATCTGGCAAAATATCTAAGCTGCTTGGAATGAACTCGTTCTTTTTGGGCAGCTTCAGCTCTTCAATCGGCTTAGCATTCTTCCACTTTTCAATCAGCTCTGAAGGAATGTCTTCGATTTTGTATTTGGTTCCATACCATTTCTCAGTCTGGTCAGCAATTGGTTCAAATTGTTTGGAGATGATTCCAATCCTGATTGAAGGGAAAAAAATTAAACAAGAGTTGGAGCATTTTTCAATTGTTTTCCACCTGCAGTTATCTGGAGTCAAATTTTCCAACACTTGATTTATAAGCTCAGGTTTCCATTCAGACAATAAATATCCTGAAGTTAGCACCTCGTCCACCGGGTATTCCTAGAAAATAACAAAATTCCCTTTTCTTAAGTGTTTGCAATGCCGCCAGCCAGTGGCACAATACTAACTTTACTTATGCAAATTTGGGAAATTAATTGCACTTAACACTGCGACTACACTTGTGCAATAATTCTGCTATCTAGGCGTAAAAAGCAAATAATGTGACTTGCTGAATGCTGAAATTATTATTATTACTCCTTCAAATGGAAACAAATTTAGAGTTTCAGCGTGACAAATGAAATATTTTCACTCCTATAATAGTACACAGTAGCATGAATTAATCTGAAATATCGCAGTGAAAATGCTCTAAATTTTGTAGAATTGTTTCGTTATCTGTTAACAGCTCTGAAAAGGTGGTTTGATATAAAATTCCTAATGTCAACTCACCAGCAGGTCTTCAACAAGGTCGACAACATAATCCCTGGGCGATTCTTTGTCTTTGAACCGGAAACTCATGTTAGTGATTTCCACATATTCTTTGAAAATCCATTCCTTTGGATCTTCTTGCCGAAGCAGATTGATATACTAAAAGTAGAAGCGTCATTGATTGATTTCTCACAGAGCGTTGCACTGCAAGAGTACCTGGAAGATGAGATCAACGATGTTGTCAACGTTCTCGAGACCCTTTTCAGTCAGATCAACGTTCACAGCAAAAAAGGAAATGTCCCTGGCCACAGACCTGCATCCAGCATTCAGATGACTTGACCAGCCACGCTTTTTCAGAGCAGAGAGCAAACTGCCGCTGCTTTCGTGACCAATCAGGTGGCCTAAGTACCTATTTGGCTGAAATTTCAGAAAATGATTAGAAAATTAAATCAAAATTAAGATATACTAGTCAATCATCGGCAGAAAATAAATAATTTGCTTTGTATCTCAAATATTTAGAATTTTCCCACTTCAATTTTCCCATTTTTTGTGCCAAACTATTGCAGAAAATTTGTTTATAGTTATAAAGAAAAGTAATTTGTTTGTAAAAATACTTTTGAAGATCTACTAAACGACTTTTTGACTTTTCTTAAATTTAAAAAACGATCTCTATTTGTCTCTATTTGAGCTGCTGATAATTCTTACATCGTAGAATTGATCAAGAAACCCCCTCCGATGACTAAACTACAAAATATTATATGCTTACGCCTGCTTTGTAGTGCTGCTTCATGTCAGGAATGGGAAAGGTGACGCTAAGTGATCGCCAGTCTTTTATTGGCACAGCCAGTCCTTTCTTTTGCAGCTGCTCTTGGCCAAAAGGATTTCCAGGCCACTTGGGCAGAGCGACTTTTTTGTTCTCAATTGTTCCAAACAAATTCACAGCTGTATCTTGCAGTTTGTCTAAAGAGTCTGTAAAATTAAATATTTGAAAATGTCCACGTTACCCTTCTTTCAAACTCTGGTAAAAAATTTTAACTGAAATTAGTTATGTATCGCACCTTTGCCGAGGATCACGAGCGACATGATGTTGGACGAGTAGTAATCTCTGTGGAACTTGAGCAGCGCCTCCCTGACATTAATTCCATTTTTTTGGGGATCTTCGACCAACGTTTGCAAGTTGCCAGTGCCAAATTTACTGTAGGGATGGTCCTTGATGCTGGTGCTCCTTTCCAGCTGGTGTAATCGCCATGAGTCATTGGCCAAATTTTTTTCATGCTCCGAATTGACAGCTTTTACTTCTCGGTCTGTCGCGTCCTCGGTGAAGAGAGGCGCCTTAAAGAACTGAGAAAAACTTTATGCAGGATCATTATTTGTGAGTTTAGTTATTATTTTTACTCATTATTACATGTCTAATGCGTTGTCCAAGTGTTCCGGGCCGACGTCGAAGTAGAAGGTTGTGTTTTCCATGGAGGTGAATGCATTTGAACTGCCACCATGCTCGGTCAAGTACTTGCTGTACTCGTTCTCGCTTGGGTACTTTTCCGTTCCGAGGAACAGCATGTGCTCCAGAAAGTGAGCCAAGCCATTGAGTTCCATGGGATCGCTCATGTGACCTGAAAGTTGAGTAATTTTTATTTATATCATTTGCTCAAAGTGGTTTTAGCAATTTTTCAACAACTCCGATTATTATAACAATTAAAATGGACTTGTATCTAATTGCTTTAAAACTTCCTCCTTTGATCTTTGATTTCTGAAATGAAAAGATTTAAGGAGGAAGTTTTAAAGCAACAAGGATGAAGTCCGTTTTAATTTTAAAATTGAAAAAAAACATCAATTTTTACTCATATAATATATTTTTGTACAATTTTTCGTAATTGTTTTTATCCCTGTATTTCTTAACTCATTTCGTTTTTCAATCAACTTTGAGTTTGAGTGGAGTTAAAGTCTCTGTAATAGTTTCTATTCGAAGATAAAACGAAAAAAATACAATATTTCTATGAGAACGTTTACTTAAAACCCCTATAAATTGATATTTTTCATGTACATTATATCAGGGACCATAATATATAGGCACAGTTTTTCCAAGATATTTTGTGAGGCGAGTTTAATTTTCATTTGAGTGCTCTGAAAGATTTTAAATCCTTGAAACGTTTTATATCCTTTGAGTCACACCCTTTAAAAGCTGATAACGTTTAGATAAAGTAATATACTTTTAATAAAAGTTATAAAATTTAAGAGATTACTTGTCAAGAGATAAATAATTGTCGAAAACAGATTTTTTTTACTTAATTTTAAAATACATAGCAGAGAAAATTTTGCGAGACAACGCTTCATTATTTATATTATCTATTTAGACTGAATAATTAGAATAAATAGTCGCTTGTTGTAATTGCACATAGTTAAAAGCTAATTATGAATCAAGAAGAGGGTATTTGATCAGATTTAAAATATATTTGTAGCTTTGCAACCTGCTGGGAAAACTTCTTGCTTTTCGCAAAATGATGCAACTCATTATATAATCAAGTGGCCAATTCAGAAAAATAATTACCAATATTAACGGAGAGTGCAGCTGCCGACTTATCAGTTTTTGGGTCGCTGATGAGTAAAACCCGTAGCTCATTGTCCAAAATAAGGCCTCGGTAATCTCTTTGGTCCTCTGGACTTTTCGTGATGTTCTCGATTTTCTTGACCATCGTGGACACTGACGGTGTGGAGAGTGGTCTAGAAAATAGACTAGTTTAGTCAAATAGATACACCACAAAGTCTAGGAATGCATTTCATTACCTGCGCAACGATCTCAAAGTCCTGACAGGTAAAGTCCTGAGTGCAACACCCAAAAGAAACATATATGCGAGGGTTAATAATGGTTTTCCTATTAAGAGAAATTAGGAAAATATGTAACAGATAAATTCCGATTGGATGGGTGAAAAGTTTGAAAAATATTAGAGAAAACGGAGAAAACGAAAACCTTTACGAATTTTAAATTTGCTCCTGCCGTTCCTAAATATTCAAACTCTCAGAATGAGCTGTCCACGAAATCATCCACGATCTAAACCATTGTTTCAAGGCTTAATTTCTCGGATCATGCCTCTTTTGTTGATTTCACCCAACCCGTATGAGTTTGCAACCGCATCAGCTGAGCAGAGCATTGGCATCGCGCTCACTGCTTGCTGTATGTATTACGGTTTTAGGAAAGAGTGCAGCTTTTTAGCACTGGTGTCTTGGAGCCAAACCACCAATCAGAAATGGGGACTTTTTATGTTGATCCAGTGAAAGGCCTACCTTTGCTTGGTGCTGCTACAAACGTCAAAAGGATAAAACAATGGTTTCACCACTCATTGCCAGCTCTTTTTACAGAACTACCTCTAACGTATTAAAATGCTTGTACTGGATTGGTTTAATAATACACGTAGCCATCTAGTGGCCAACCATAATACTGAACGGAATGCAGCACAGCACAGCACAGAGATGTGAAGATGTGAAGCACCAGCGTTTCAGTGGTTGGATTATTTTACTAACGTGGTTGCGACCAGCTGCCGGTGTATTTAGCCCCGCCCACACCTGTGTGGAAATCGTGGCAACATCACAGAGTGCACTCTACGTCGCTCTACGGTCACGTAGTTGAGCAAATGCCACGAGATGGCAGATGAGTGCGCAAAAAGAAAACATTCTTCACATCACATGAGCAAAGCGCGGCAAATATTGCCAGCAGCCTCAGACAAAAGGGACAAAAGGCTGAAATTTAATAACTGTTTTATAATTTTCGAGTGATTCTTGCTACACTTGGATTTGCGCTTCATTGTGTAGCGATATAAAAATCGTTATATTATTAAAAAATCTAACTTAATTCGAGTCTTCTTCAAATAAAAAAGTTGATTGTCTTTAAAATTCTTATATAAAAAGTTGTTAAATTTCGTAAATTTCTCATTCTAGTTCAATGAACTCGTTTTTTTTTTAATTTTACGCGAGTAAAGCAATTTCACGATGCAATAATATGTATTGAAATCAAGCTGTTTTGAGCAAAACCATATTTTTCCAAAATGCACACACTTCTGCATGAGGTGCTCTTGTCAACTTTTATTTGCGCAGCGTAATTCAACAAGCGAAATTAGTTACGTAAAGGAGCTGTATTCGCTCCGCAAACAACAATGCCGATTGGCAGTACATAGCTAAGTAAGCTAAGCCGCCGCCTTGGTATCTACGTATTGAGTACCGAATTAATTTACAATTATATAATATAATGCTATTTATAGATCACTCGATTAAAGGGTTATTCGTGACAAGTCACAAAGTGTACGTTTTTTTAATTATTTTACTCTAGTTTTCAGTTTTTTTTTTTTTTACCCCCAATGCTAGCTAGATTTGCGAAAAACATGAAGTGCAGTATACATATATTCTTAGGAGATAATGAAATAGAGTCGACTTTTAATTAGGATAAACCGCATTATTTATTAATTTTTTGGGCATGATTGGAGCTTACGTTTTTTCTTTAATATTCAAATTTCCTCGCACAGAACATGAGAGAAGGAAGATGTGTTGTAGGGCACAAGAGCTTTAGTTGCAAAGTCAAACATCAGGGCCACCTTGGTGACGTCAGGGTCGGATGTCACAGATGAGGCCATGGGCATGCTGGAATTATAGCACCAAAAGGGCTTGCCACCTTCCCTTGAGGCTGCCACCCACGTGAGGCAAGACTTGTGCACATACGCTGAAAATTAATAAATAAAAATACTTAACACTTCTTAATAATTAAATTAATCATTCATCCTCGTGAAGAGAGTAAAATATAAAGAGTGCGAACCAGGAAAATTTGTTTAAAACAGTATATTGAAAATTTAAAACAAATTTTTGACTTAAAATCTGAAAAAAGCTTATTGGGTAGTTATTAGTCACTGGTCACTGTTTTGCTTACTGGCTTCAACAGCAATGCAATTTATTTCCGTCAAAGACTCCAAAGTTGCAAGTCTCAGGCCATATTTGCAGCACTCGGTCATTCCAACATCGAATGAGTACTGAAACAAGAGTAAATGTTGCGTATTTATACTTTTTTAAGCGTGATTTAATTACACTTCCTCCCAGAAACACGTATTTCTTGCGACAAGCACTGTCGACATAGGCATCAGGAGTTGCTCCTGAACCTACTGTTTTTTCCCTCCAATAAATTTTAATATTTCACGCAAAATGAGTTTCACTCACCTGTTGTTGTATTTTCGTACAGCTGCCGA